>NW_011494110.1:0-1399 GCF_000754665.1 Bison bison bison | reverse complement strand
GGACATGAATGTGGGTAAACTCCGGCAGTTGGTGATGGACAGAGAGGCCTGACTTTCATGATAGTTATATCTATATAAGCTTAATTGAAACTATTTAGACCTAATTTGTCTTCAAACTGCCATGAATTGTATACATCTTCCCACTCTATTGTTACTGACTGAAACTGTAACTCGTAAATGGCATTCACACCTTTAAATTGCCACAATCAACTTTACAATTGCTTGTGATAGTTTGTAATTTCTCTTTGAATACTGCTTGCATTTATTGTAGAAGTGAAACTGAATGGAAACCATGAAAGTAAATAAATGAAGTGAGTAAAATATATCTTTCTAATATATATTCTCAATTATCTAGAACAGATTGCTAATTTAATTTTCTTTGGTCCTTTTAAAAAAAGGTCACTTTTGGGTCATCTTTTTTCTCTCTTTGTATTCTCTCTCTAGTTAAAAGATTACATCTGTCATACAGCATTATCAATTGCTGCATACCTGCCTCTCCATGTATACTGTGTCATCTAGTTTATTATCACATCTTGTTCTGGATACTTATTGCTTCATAAAAAATACTCTAAAACTCAATGGTTTAAAGTGGCTTGAAACAACAACATTCTTCTTCTCTTATTCTGCTGCTTCTTGTTAATACTAGTGGTAGTAAGAGTTGTAGTTGTAATAGTGTTATATTTTATGAATTTGTGGGTGAAAAATTTGGCAAGAGCTTGGCTGGGTGGTTCAACTCTGACCTACATGGCATAAGTCTAGGCAGTTGATGCTGGACGACCTATGTAAAATATGATTTCTTGACACAAATATCTTCTGATATCTTGATGCTCCTTGACTTCTCCCTCTTTCTTCAACTGGTGTCTCATTTAGTCAGGACTTCTCTGTGTGGCCTGGGCTTCTCACAGCGTGGTAGTCTCAGAGTGATCACGCTTCTTATATGGTAGCTGGCTTTCCCCAGAGCAAGTGTTCCCAGAGGCCCAGGCAGAAGTGGCAAGACTTGCTTTGACCTAGCTTCAAAACTCTTAGAACATCACTTCTCCCACACTGAATTAGTAAAATGTGTTTTTAAGCCAGCTTTCATTCAAGAAAAGGGGAGAAATAATTTCTGCCTCTCCATAAAAGGATGGTGGATGAGCTTCCCAGGTGGCGCTAGTGGTGAAGAACCTGCCTGCCAATGCAGGAGACATAAGACATGCAGGTTCAGTCCCTTGGTTGGGAAGCTCCCCTGGAGGAGGGCATGACAACCCACTCCAGTATTCTTGCCTGGAGAATCCCATGGACAGAGGAGTCTGGCGGGCTACAGTCCATAGGATTGCAAAGAGTTGGACACGACTGAAGCGACTTTGCACACACACGAAGGGAGGGTATACACATATAAGGAAGGGAAATAATTCATGAT
>NW_011494109.1:14117-14454 GCF_000754665.1 Bison bison bison | reverse complement strand
CCTCCAGAGGATCTTTCCAACCCAGGGATTGAACTTGTGTCTCTTGCATCTCCTGCACTGGCAGGCGAGTTCTTTACCACTAGCATCACCTGGGAAGGTAATTAATAAACCCTTGTAAATGAGTAAATAAAAAATGAAATAAACAAACCAACCTCAGAGGTTTATGTCTAGGTGACTGGGGTGTTGAAGAGTCCTTTAATAAAAAATTAGAAACTCATTTGAATAAAAAGTACAAAAGTTATGACATACAGATGGCTAACAAACACATGAAAAGATCCTCAACATCACTCATTATCAGAGAAATGCAAATCAAAACCACTATGAGGTACCATTTCAC
>NW_011494109.1:12612-13811 GCF_000754665.1 Bison bison bison | reverse complement strand
CAGAGGGAGGGTAGGGGAGGGAGGAGGGAGGAGGGTTCAGGATGGGGAACGCGGGTATACCTGTGGCAGATTCATTTCGATATTTGGCAAAACTAATACAATATTGTAAAGTTTAAAAATAAAATAAAATTAAAAAAATAAAAAATAAAAAGTAGAAGAAAAAAAAGTTATCGATGTGGTATCTTCAAGGGATACTTGTGATGAAAATTCTAATTTCTTGTTCACTCATCAAGGGTTCGTGCACCTTGTACTCAGGATTTAGATGGATTCTGTTTTGCAACTGCCTTGTATCTTTATCAATGAAAAATGACTCGAGAATAATAAAAATCATCTCTTCATAGGTACGTGTCAAAAGCAAGGATGATCATTGTCAGTGAGAAGGCCAGCTAAAGAAAAGTAATTATACTGTAAATCGGGAGAAATGTGAAACGGCATTGAAAATTGATTTGTGAATAAAAATTAAATTCAACAATGACAAGAGAAGAAAATCTAATCTATGTGCTAACCAAGAGATAACAGAACCACATGCTTGCTGCCTTACAGGGCCAATCCCAGAAAGATACTGACTAGGGGAACCAGGTTACAACAACACGAGGCCAAATACTTGCTTTGACTTTGTTCCAGGATGTCAGCCTTTATGAAGGTGTCATTTTGAGGATAAATGTGAAATTTAAATAGGACAATGGGGGATAGCTTTGTTGACACACAAGCAAATACAGTTCCTTAATATGTTGAATAAAATAGAAGCAACATCCCAAATCCATTCATTTTAGTGTTCTAAGTCCATGACACAATGGATAGATGTACTGACTGTCTTTTGCTGTTGTTGTTCAGTTGTCTCTGACTCTTTGTGACCCCATGGATTGTAGCCCTCCAGGCTCCTCTGTCTATGGGATTCTCCAGACAAGAATACTGGAGTGGGTAGCCACTCCCTTCCTCAGGGGATCTTCCCAACCCAAGGATCAAATCTGTACCTCCTGCACCAACAGACAGAGTCTTTACCACTGAGACACCAGGGAAGCCCTCTTTTAGCCAATCATAAAAGAAATATGAGTTTCTATCAATACTTTACTTAGTTATTTTTGCTCTTTAATATAGGAAGTATTTAGTTATTAAAAGGGTAAGGTGAACATAAGGAAAAAAAGTCACGATGAATCTTTGCTGATAGGAAAATTTTAAGTTACTTTATGTATTTCAAC
>NW_011494109.1:7916-11207 GCF_000754665.1 Bison bison bison | reverse complement strand
GAGATGAGTGTAATTGTGTATGGTGTAGATATATATCTATAGATATATCTATAGATATGTATCTATATATATATATCTAGCCAGACTAATCCAACAACTGTCCTAAAAACAAAAAAATAAACCTTCACATACTCCCTGTCCTGCATTCAACTTTGCATGTATAGTATGTCTGTTTCTCTTCATTTTTCCCACCTATGTGTTTACAGTACTGCCACTCTAACTCATCATCTTGAAAGGTTGTTGCTGAACCATGAAAAGATGCCAGGATTCTTGGCCTCTAGAGAAGAATTGAGTTCAGGGCCAGAGACGAAGCTTGATCACTCAGAGCTTTTGTGTAATAAAGTTTTATTAAAGTATAAAGGAAATAGAGAAAGCTTTTGACATAGGCATCAGAAGGGGGAGAAAGAGTACCCCCTTGCTAGTGTTAGCAGTGGAGTTATACACTCTCCAGTGAATCAAAAGACTCTTTGGAGGTTGTAAAGACCTCACCAGATTTACTCCTATAATTTACATTTTAAGATAACAGGATTAGCCAGAAGGTTTAATCCAGAGACTGTCCTCAGGCAGGATACATTATTGTTATATAATCCTAAGGCAGGTAGAGGGGAAAAAAAAAGTTTGTCCTTTCTTCCTCCTTGAGAATTCCAGACCCCTCTCTTCTTGGGGACCCCTAGACTTCTTATCAACCTACCTAGGAAATGACTGTCTCAATGTCTCTCCTTGAATGACTAACCTCTTGAATTATTTGTATGTTTTTGCTTCTCTTGTGGCTTATTCAGCTTTCCCAATGGGTTCAGATTAATATTCTCCAAATATAATTCTGATCATAATGTTAGGTAGGTAGAATAGGGAAAAGGAGTCCAAAATGGCAGTGGCTAAAAGACAAGGAAGGGAAGAGCCCCAGAAAATAGAACAAAAGAAGGTCCAAGGACCAGAGGGAAGACTAGAGGTAGAAAAAACAGCACTCCTGGCTAAGCCCAATTTGCATAGGGCAGGCCCAGGTGGAGGAAAAAACTTATAAAAGGAGGAGCCAAAGCACTTTCTCGCTCTCTTTCTCTCCATGCCTGTGCTCTTTCTCTCTCTCTCCCTCTCTTACTCTCTCTCTTTCTCCCTCCCCCGCATGCTCCTCCACTCTCTTCTCTTCGAGTCTTTGGGTTGGCATGCCCTCACGCTTCGAGGATGGACTCTCCTGCTATCTTCTAAATAAAATAGAGCTGTAACACTGATTTGCCTAAGAGCTATAACAAGGTTTGTCCAAGACCCAAGAGCTGTGACGCACCAAGGGCTTTAATGTCCGTTGCTCCAAATCTTTGTTGTGATGAGACAAAGAACCAAGGAACATACACTCGTGTGACAATAATATCTCAAAATCTTTATTGGTTACTGGCATTTATCTGACAGCAATTATGTTTATGTTACTGGACAACCAGTACCACACTTTTCATCAATGGGGGTCAGCTGTCACACTGTTTACCCTCAACTCAGGTGACAACTGATCATGTTCTTTTATTGCAGGGGTTCCACTCTTCACATCTTATAAACATATATATTAGAAAAGAAAGACTTGGGTTTCCCTGGTGGCTCAGTGGTAAAATTCCTCCTGCCAATGCAGGAAACATAGGTTCGATCCCTGGTCTGGGAAGATCCCACATGCCACAGGGCAACTGAGCCTGAGCTCCACAACTACTGAATCTGTGTTCTAGAGCCCAGTAGCCACAACGATTGAGCCCATGTGCCACAATTATTGAGCTTGTGCACCCTAGAGCCTGTGCTCTACAACAAGAGAAGCCACTGCAATGAGGAGCCCGTGCACTACAACTAGAGAAAAGCCCTTGCAGCAATGAAGACCCAGCATAGCCAAAAATAAACAACTTTTTTTTTTTAAAAGAAAAGGGTTTAAAGTGAATAATCAAAGTATGATTCTAAGAAGATAGTCAAAAGAGGAAAAAATGAACAAATAAAGTAGGAGGAAAGAAATAACAAAGATAAAAGAAAAAATATATATATATATCAATAGGAAAATATGTACAAAAGAGAATTGGGAAACTAAAAGTTGATTCCTGGAAAGACTAACACAATTGATAAACATTTCATGACTCCTCAAGAAAAACAGAGAAGGCAAGAATCACCCACATCGAAAATGAAATGAGAGAAATCATTACAGATTCTATAGAAGATAAAAATATATTAGAAATAACTATGAAAACAAATTTGAAAACATAAATTGATATAGACATTTATATTAAATTTATATAATAAAGTATAAGAAACCAAAACAAATAAGAGACAGAAAATGCCAAGCTAAGATGATTTCACTGGTGACTGTTCTATACTTTTATAGAAAAGTAATAACATGGATATTACATACATTCTTTCACAGAATAAGAAAGAAATATTTCCCAGTTTACACAATAAAGTCACCATTACTCTGATACAAGGATATGGCAAAAAAAAAGAGATAATTTACAGGTCTGTCCTTTTCATAAACATAGATGTTAAAATCCTAATTAAAATAGCATATGAAATGCAGTGTCATATGAAAGAGATAAGATACATTTTGATCCAAGTAGAGTTTCTCTAGGGAGGCAAATAGATTTAATATTCGAATGTCAATCAATGTAAATAACTACATTTAACATAAAAAGGAGGAAATTATATGATATCAACATATGCAGAAAAAATATATATTGCAGCAAACTCTAACCTTTTTGGTACCAGGGACTGATTTTGTGGAAGACAGTTTTTCCATGGACTGGGGTGGGGATGGTTTTGGGAAGATTCAAACACATTACATTTACTGTGTACTTTATTTCTATTATTATTACTACACCAGCTCCATCTCAGAGTATCAGGCATTTGATCCTGGAGGCTGGGGAAGCGTGATGTATTAGAATTCAACACTCATCAATCTAAGAACAAAAGGAAGTATCTTTAAGATAATAAAATATCTACAAAGTCCTTCAGCAAACTCTACACATGAGTCAAACATTGAAGGTTTTCCCTCCTGAGACCAGGAATAAGAAAAGATGAATGTAATTGACATTTCTATACAAGATTCCACTAGAATTCTGGACAGTGCAATATGTAAAAAAGAGAAAAGAAAAAATCCTTAATGATTGAAGTAGAAGGAAGAAAGCTGTCCTTATTGTCAGAGGTTGCGATTATGCAAAATGAAAAGTCAAATGAATCAAACTATTAGAAATAAGAAAGCTTTACAAGTTACTGGATGTAAGATTAATATAAACATATTTTTATTTCTGTATACTAGAACCAAAAAATTTAAGTAAAATA
>NW_011494109.1:4990-6814 GCF_000754665.1 Bison bison bison | reverse complement strand
TTGCAGTTTTTGGTGCATCTTATCTATTTGCTGAGCGTACTTCTCAGACGTAATAGTTTTGTTGGGATTCAGAAAGCTGTAGTGGATCAGGTGGGCAGCAGATCACCGAACTGTTACCATAATCTTTTTTAGGTGCAAGTTTGTCTTTGGGAAGTGCTTTGGAGCTCCTTCTCAATCCAACCACTGAGGTGATTATCACCGATTTTCATATAAAATCCATAATCGGACCAAGAAATGGTTCATTGTTGCGTAAAATAAGAGAAGACAACACTTCAAAACAATGATTTTTTTGTTTTTATTTTCAGTCAACTCATGAGGCATGCACTTATCAAGTTTTTTCACCTTTCAATTTGCTTAAAATGCTGAATGACTGTTGAATGAGTGATGTTGAGTTCTTCGGCAACTTCTTGTGTAGTTGTGAGAGGATCAACTTTGATGACCGCTCTCAATTGACTGCTGTCAACTTGCAATAGATGACCACTGCACTGCTCATCTTCAAGGCTCTCATCTCCTTTGCAAAACTTCTTGAACCATCACTGTGCTGTTTGTTCATTAGCAGTTCCTGTGCCAAATGCATTGTTGATGTTGTAAATGTCTCTGCTATTTATGACCCATTTTGAACTCAAATAAATAACAGCTCAAATTTACTTTTTTTCTAGTATCATTTTCATACTCTAAAATAAATATAAAACACACAGCAAGTAATAAGTCAACAAAAATATAAAACAAAAAGTGCACATTAAAATTATGTAGAACATAACCACATTTAAGAATGTATTCCAACACCAAATGACTATGTTCAACAATTCAAAACTGCAATTACTTTTGCACCAACCTAATACCATTGCAAAGCAGTAGTAAAGATGTTTTCAATCCCTAGTTTTGGATAAGTTTGATATGTACATGGAAAACAATGAACTTTTTATCCTTAACTAAGACCATTCAAAACATCAATTCCAAATAGTTTCTAGTGTGAAGACTAAAACAAATCTAAGGGAAAAATATGTATATACACATATATATAGAAAATTCTAGTTTTGACTCTGGAGTACAAGAAGATTTATCTACTGATAAACCATAATTTTTTAATTAAACTTTACCAAAAATTATGAATAAGAGTATGAAAAGGCAAGCTACCACATTGGAAATTATATTTGCAACACTTACCTGACAAAAGATTTGCTTACACAATGTATAAATAACTCTTACAAATCCATAGAAAAAAATAAATTCAATAGAAAAATAAGCAATGAACTGAAAAGGCATTTTACAATATACTCAGATTGACAATAAACATTTGGAAAGCTGTTCAACATCATCTGTTAATAAGAAAAATGAAAATTAAAATTACAGTGGGATATCATCATACAGTTGTCAGAATGGCTATCATTAAAAAGACAACCAATATCAATTATTAGCAACAATATGGAGAATCTTCACACACTGCCATAAGCATGTTAATTGGCATAGTAACTTTGGAAAAATTTTTGTTAAGGTCTACTGGACATGGAACAACAGACTGGTTCCAAATAGGAAAAGGAGTTCATCAAGGCTGTATATTGTCACCCTGTTTATTTAACTTATATGCAGAGTACATCATGAGAAACGCTGGACTGAAGAAACACAAGCTGGAATCAAGATTGCCGGGAGAAATACCAATAACCTCAGATATGCAGATTACACCACCCTTATGGCAGAAAGTGAAGAGGAACTCAAAAGCCTCTTGATGAAAGTGAAAGTGGAGAGTGAAAAAGTGGGCTTAAAGCTCAACATTCAGAAAACGAAGATCATGGCATCCGGTCCCATCACTTCATGGGAAATAGA
>NW_011494109.1:3609-4463 GCF_000754665.1 Bison bison bison | reverse complement strand
ATGTAAAGTTTGAATGATTCTTGGAATATATAAGCATGAATAAAGAAAGGTAAGTGCAAAATAGTTAATACTGTATGTATATGTAGTAAATATTGGATGAAAATAGACACACACACATAATGTCCAGAGTAAGCAAAACTAGTCTATGGTATTAACTATCATAATAATGGTTACTTTTGAAGGAGACTGGTGAATATTGACTAGGAAAGTTAGGAAAGGATCTCATGGGCTTCTGATAATATTCTGTTTCTTGATATTCAGTTATGCAGAGGAATGCGAAGGTGACTTGAACAGGTATATTACCAGTGTGGATTCTTACAAGTGCCCCATCAATTCTTACATGAGAGGTAATGTGTTGAAGAATTCATGAGATCTAGTGGGAGAAATTTCCACTCGTTGGATAATTTTGTTTTCTTTTTATTTATATGCGTATCTTTAGAGAACTCAAATATACTCTCAAATTTCAAACCTTTCTCTGATATATGGCATTACTGAGACTGTTTCCTTTGGAAGACTGAAAATAAAATTTTTTCTAACTTTGAGGATCATCAAACCTCCTTTTCCTTTCCATTTCATATTATAAAAAGTATCAGATTAGTCTATAGATAGGTAACATATAAATGATCATTTTTAAAGCATAATGTTTGAACTGCATATTTATTTATTAAAGATGATGAATGGTACTATCATTATGGAAAATAAGGTGTAAGTTACTCCAAAAATTAAAAACAGGATTACCATATGCTCCAGCAATCCCATGTCTGAGTGCAGATTCAAAGGAAATGGAATCAATATCTGAGACAGCTATACTGTCAGGTTCATTGCCATGTTATACACAATAGTCAAGATATGTA
>NW_011494109.1:0-2195 GCF_000754665.1 Bison bison bison | reverse complement strand
GACCTTGATGCTGGGAAAGATTGAAGGCAGGAGGAGAAGGGGATGACAGAGGATGAGATTGCTGGATGGCATCACCAACTCTATGGACATGAGTTTGAGCAAGGTCTGGGAGTTGGTGATGGACAGGGAGGCCTGGCGTGCTGCTGTCCGTGGGGTCACAAAGAGTCGAACACGACTGAGTGACTGAACTGAGGATGTAGACATTTGTAAAAAGAAAATGACTTTCAACATAACTAAAAATTTTTAAAAAAGCAACATAAGCTGCAGAAGTACAGTTGAAAAGAACAAAAAGCAAGAAAGCACACAGATAAAGTATCTGAAAGACAGAGATGAAAAAAACTTAAATGAACTTAACTCCAGGACAAGAAAAAGCCATCAAGGGAGAGAAGAGATCCATGAATATGTTTCTCTGTGGTTGAGGAGTGGTGGAAAAAAAGTATTTGCCTTTAACTAGGATAAAAAGAAACTAGCCAAATTTAGTAAGTTATATTGCTTACACACTGGCTGGAGTGATAGATTAAGATTTGATTAAAATTTCAATGAGCTCTCAAACAGTGAGATTGCATCCATCTGCCAAATCTTTCCTAAGGGTCTTCACTGACTACACGGAGGTACTTTCACAAAAGCTTGGGTGACAGCAAGAGAACTGAAAGAAATCCCTTCTAAATACTGGTTCTTCATAAATGGTCAGTTAGCCAATTGCCTTCTGAAGACTGATGGCCAGGCAGCAGGGTAAAGAGAGATAGTCTAAGGTACAGAAAGCATGGAGCAGGAATGCAAAACAAAGAGGATTCTGAAGTTACCTGAAAATCTGGCAGCCATGCTGGAGAGCAGAGAAATGTCTCCCACAGTCTGGAAAGCACAGATCAGACAAACTGTATTCATGGACAGAAAAATTCAACATTATTCAGATGTTCATTCTCCCTGAATATATCCATAGATTCAGTACAATCCCTATAAAAATCCCAGCAGACATTTTTGAAGAAATTGGCAAGGTTATTCAAAACTAAGAAATGCAAAGGACAGAGAATAGCCAAAGAAAATTTGAAAATTAATAACGAAAATGGAGGAATTTCTTGATTTCAAGACTCACTATTATTTTGTTGCTAAGTCCTGTCTGACTCTTTTGTGACCCCATGGACTGTAGCCCCAGGCAAGAATACTGGAATGGATTAGTAATCAAGACACTACAGTACCAGTATAAGAATATAAATATAAGTCAATGTGGTAGAATCCAGGGTACAGAAATTACCCAAAAGAGCAATGTTTGTTCAATCAATGATCCACAGAATTTTAATGGAGAGAGGAAAATCATAGCAAATGGTTAGGTGGCACAGTGGAAAAGAATCTGCCTACCAATGAAAGAGACACGGGTTCCATCCATGGGTCAGGAAGATCCCCTGGAGGAGGGCATGGAAACTAATCCCAGTATTCTTGCCCAGAAAATTCCATGGATAGAGCAGACTGGCAGGTTACAGTCCATGGGGTCACAAAGAGTTGGACATGACTGAGCACACATGCACAGTTTAGAACAAGTGGTTATCTGTATGGTAGAAAGTGAACCTTGACCTTATACCATACATCACAGTTCTAAAATAAACCCCAGAATCATAAAGCTTCAAGAAGAAAGCATAAAACACCTTCCTAACCTTCATATAATATTTCCTGACAAGTTAAAAAAAGCACTAGCCATAGAAAATGTTGAGATAAAATGGGTTTTCAAATTTATAGTTTCTACTCAAAGAATGCAATAAAATTAATAGGCAAACCCTGAACTAGTTAAGAATTGTGTGTGTGTGTGTGTGTGTATGTTGTATCTGAAAAACATTCCTATTCAAAATACATAAGGAACTTTCAGAAATCATCAATAACAAGTCAAATACAACCAAAAATGGGTAAATTATAAGCAGATACTTTTTGTCTGGACAATAAGCATGTTGAAGTGTATCCAACTTCATTAATCATTTGTTTACCTTTATTTTTATAATGTATTTAATGTCTAGTTCATATAACTTAAAGTTCATTAATAATATGGGAAATTCAAATTAAAACTACAAAGAAATGTCACTATATAGTCACTGATATGGCTATAATAAAAATTGCACATAATAGTGAATATTTCTGAGTGTGTAGCTGCTGCTGCTGCTGCTGCTAAGTCGCTTCAGTCGTGTCCAACTCTGTGCGATCCCACAGAC
>NW_011494108.1:14643-14843 GCF_000754665.1 Bison bison bison | reverse complement strand
ATGGCAATCCACTGCAGTATTCTTGCCTGGAGAATCCCATGGACAGAGGAGCATGGTGGGTCCATAGGGTCTCAAAGAGTCGGACACGACTGAAGGTACTTAGCATGCATGCACACACCCCAATACAAAATAAAAAGTTTTTAAAAATATAAGTCAGGTGAGGGAGGAGGGTCGCAGGGTCTGAGATCAGCTTGTGCACA
>NW_011494108.1:14203-14543 GCF_000754665.1 Bison bison bison | reverse complement strand
ACGTTGATTTCCGGGCTGTCTCTGGCCAATCATTCTGACTCAGGGTCCTTTCTGGTGTTGCTCAGCCAAGATTCCAATGAGGAGGATTCTGGGAGGTGGTAGGACACATGGACTGGCATCTCCTCTCTCCTTTTGACCTTTCGCGAATTCTTCCAGTGGTGGTGGCTTGTTAGTTCTGTGTTCCTTACCAGGACCTCCTGTCATAAAATAACTCATGCAAATGGTTACTCTGGTACCTGACCCGGGAGGGCGGTTTCAGTCAGTGTTTCCCCTAACATTATGATTTCTTTTAGAAGATGGTGAGAGGGCTAAAGGTTTTGGCCAGGTTCTGATTAGAGGC
>NW_011494108.1:10163-10683 GCF_000754665.1 Bison bison bison | reverse complement strand
TGAGGGCATTAGCCCACTGTGGCCTCCTTCACCTGGCAAAGCAATAAAGCTATTCTTTTCTATTTCACCCAAAACTCCACCTCTGAGAATTAATTCAGTGTCAGGGTACACAGGCCATATTCAGCTTCATATAGCTGAAAATTAGAGTCTTATTCCTATAGGTGTTTGAATTACAATATATAATGAACTCACAGCATTGTCATGTGTCACTTTGGGGAAAGTAAGGGCATTTGTTTGATTAGATGAGATCTCCTAGAATAGAAATGAGGATATTTGGGTGAATTCAGATGATTCTAAGTACCTCACCAATTAGACTTCTTTGTCCTAAAAGCCATCCCTAGTTGATGAACCTGGCCCTGCCTTGCTTCAGCATCCTCAAGTTACTTGCAAGGGAATGCCTATTTTCCTCATGTACCATTCCTACCACCTCTCATTGCTTCCAGACCTACAACTAGAATTAGATCATAATATAGTCATGTATGGATGTGAGAGTTGGACTATAAAGAAATCTGAGTGCTGA
>NW_011494108.1:9567-10063 GCF_000754665.1 Bison bison bison | reverse complement strand
GTCCTTCCAATGAATATTCAGGGTTGATTTCATTTAGGATTGATTGGCTTGATCTCCTTGCAGTCCAAGGGACTCTCAAGAGACTCTTCCAGCACCACAGTTCAGAAGCATCAGTTCTTAGGCACTCAGCCTTCTTTATGGTACAACTCTTACATCCGTACATGACTACTGGAAAGACTATAACTTTGACTGTGCAGATCTTTCTTGGCAAAGTGATGTCTCATGCTTTTTAACATGCTGTCTAGGATTGTCATAGCTTTTATTCTAAGGAGCAAGCATCTTTTAATTTCATGGCTGCAGTCACCATCCACACTGATTTTGGAGCCCAAGAAAATAAAGTCTGTCACTGTTTCCATTGTTTCCCCATCTATTTGCCATGAAGTCATGGGACCAGATGCCATGATCTTAGTTTTCTGAATGTTGACTTTTTAAGGCAGCTTTTTTCTACTCTCTTTCTACCATCATCAAGAGGCTCTTCAGTTCCTCTTCACTTTCC
>NW_011494108.1:9136-9467 GCF_000754665.1 Bison bison bison | reverse complement strand
CAATTTTCTCAGGAGGCAGGTAAGGTGCTCTGGTATTCCTATCTCTTTAAGAATTTTCTAGCTTGTTGTGATCCATACAATCAAAGGCTTTAGCATAGTCCATGAAGCAGATGTTTTTCCAGAATTCCCTTGTGTTTTCTATGAATCAGCTGATGCTCTAAATTTGATCTCTGCTCCCTCTGCCTTTTCTAAATACAGCTTTTACCTTTGGAAGTTATCAGTTCATGTACTGTTGAAACCTAGCTTGAAAAATTTTGAGCATTACCTTGCTAGCATGTGAAATGAGTATAATTGTGCAGTAGTTTGAACATTCTTTGGCATGGCCCTTCTT
>NW_011494108.1:8668-9036 GCF_000754665.1 Bison bison bison | reverse complement strand
TCAGGGTCTTCTCCAAGGAGTCAGTTCTTTGCATCAGGTGGCCAAAATATTGGAGCTTCAGCTTCAGCATCAGTCCTTCCAATGAATATTCAGGACTGATTTCTTTTAGGATTGACTGGTTGAATTTCCTTACAATCCAAGGGACTCTCAAGAGTCTTCTCCAATACCACAATTCAAAAGCATCAATTCTCTGGCGCTCAGCTTTCTATATAGTCCAACTCTCACATCCATACATGACTAATGGAAAAACTATAGATGGACTTATAGATCCATCTATAAGTTATAGATCAAAACTTATAGATTTGACTAGATGGACTTTTGTTGGCAAAGTAATGTCTCTTCATTTTAATATGCTGTCTAGGTTGGTC
>NW_011494108.1:4670-6285 GCF_000754665.1 Bison bison bison | reverse complement strand
ATAGCCAGTGAAACGGATTCTGGCTGGCAAAAGGAGAAAAAGACTTTATTGAACTGTTGGGCTCACAGATGTGTTAGGGGAATTGCTGACTGAAACCACCCACCCTGGCCAGGGACCACAGTAACCATCTGCATGAATTACTTTACAACAGGAGAGCCTGGTAAGGAACATGGAACTAACAAGCCACCACCAATTGGAAGAATTCAGAAAAGGTCAAAAGGAGAGAGGAGATGCTAGTTCATATGTCCTACCAACTTCCAAGAGTCCTTCTCCTTTGAATCCATCTTGGTTGAGCGATATGCCACCATCAAGGACCCTGAGACAGAATGACTGGCCAGTGAAAACTCAGAAACTAACCCTATCACCATAAATTTGAGCCTGTGAGCCATGTAGTAGAGTTCTCCTGGGTTCCCTTACTCTGCTGCTCTTTCCCTGGGTGCTCCTTCTCAATAAAGTTTTTGCTTTGTCAGCATGTGTGTCTCCTTGGATAATTCATTTCCAAGGTCAGACAAGAGCCCATTCTTGGGCCCTGCAAGAGATGCACTAAGAAACTCCTCTCCCTCAAAAAGGGGGGATAAAGTCTGTGCATCCATAAGCACTTGAAGTCCTACTTCAGAACCAGAGTGTTGATGTGAAGATGCCACTACTGCCACCAGAATGTCTTCTCTACTTTCTCTCCTGCTCTGCTATAGATTGAGAAATTCAAGCAGAAGCATGTCATTAACCAATTCTTTATCACATGACTACAAGGGGCAGGGATTTGGGGACAGCAAACATCTGGTCTTTAATATGTTGGGGAAAACCCTGATGATAAGTGGTTATTAGGAATGGGGAGAGAATGTGACTATGAAAAGACAGACTGTTTCAGGGAGTTTTGGGGGTGATGGAATTCTAATTGTGTTCTGCATTCTAATTGTGGTGATGGTTACAGGAACCTGTTAAAAATTCACATAAGTGGGACTTCCCTGATGGTACAGCAGATAGGAATCTGCCTGCCAATGCAGGCGACACAGGTTCAATCTCTGGTCCAGGAAGATCCCACATGCCACAGAGCAACCAAGCCTGTCATGTGCCATAGCTAATGAGCCCACGAGCCGCAACTACTGAACCCATGTGCTGCAACTACTGAACCTGTGCGCCTAGAGCCTACCCTCCACAAAAAGAGAAGCCACCATAATGAGAAGCCTGTGCAGCACAACAAAGAGTAGCTGCTGCTCGCTGCAACTAGAGAAAAGCCTGTGTGGAGCAACAAAGACCCTGCACCACCAAAAAAAAAATCATAGAGGTGTACATTAAAAAAAAGCTAATTTATTGCATGATAATTAAAAAAAAATAAAATAAAATAACACACAACTATGGTTGTATTGTAGGAATGAGGACTACTGTACCTATCCATAGTTTCTGCCTTTCTTTTTTAGGTACATAATTATATACAGGAGGCAGTGATCAAGACCATCCCCAAGAAAAAGAAATGCAAAAAGGCAAAATGGTTGTCTGAGGAAGCCTTACAAATAGATGAGAAAAGTAGAGAAGTGAAAGGCAAAGGAGAAAAGGAAAGATATACCCATTTGAATGCAGAGTTCCAAAGAATAGCAAGGAGAGATAAGAAAGCCTT
>NW_011494108.1:3377-4570 GCF_000754665.1 Bison bison bison | reverse complement strand
TCATCAACCTTCTGGTTTCAACTGGTCTGAGGTCTACGTGTGTGGGCAGCATACTGTTAACTTCTCCCACCTGGTAGGGGGTTTCAGTATCTGCAAAACAGCTCAAAGATAGTGCTAGTGTATCCTTTGAGGGGGAACCAGGACTCTGCCCCAAGGCTGCACTATTGTTTCTTTTGACTGTCTTGTCTCTGCATCCTTTTCCTTCCCCAATTAGCAAATGTTTGGACCTGCTCCTTGGATCTCAGGGAAGGTCATGGAGGCCAAATGAAGCCTATTTCCTGTAATCAAGAAATGGGGGACACAAAAAGACTTTTGTGCCCAAAAGCCCCACAGGGGCCTGCTTGGTTATCAATTTCACTTATTTGCAGATCTGAGTCAGTTCACACACCCAGAGGCCCTGGAAGGGAAAGCCAGGTCCCCCTTGAAGAAGAATACCATAAGCATGTATTGTAGATTTTCTCCCTAGCTTTCCTCTTTCTTTATAGCCAGAAGGGCCTTTGGTCATTTACCTGGGTAGCCGTGCACTAGGAAATTGGAAACATAACAGGGAAGAACTAATTCTGACTCCAAGTTGGATCTGTTTATTTGACTTTAACCTTTGCTTTTCATTGCTTTTGTTATTATAATCATACGTAATGGCCTGCCTCAGGGAACCCTGCCCCTCTGCCTGAATGTTAAAGTGGCTTTGTTCAGCTCACAGGGAGACAATCTGACCCTGCCAACCTGTGAGTGGCTGAAGAAAAGATGAACACATCCCCTCCTATTTTGCAAGATAAATGGCCTTTTTACTTTATTTCCTCACCTTCTCTCCCTCTCTGTTCTATAAAAGAAACTAGTATCCAGACTCCAATAAGATGCTTTTTTTTGGAGACACTACTCTGCCAGCTTTCCAAATAAAGTCATTATTCCTTGCCTCAGCACCTCGTCTCCTGATTCATTGGCCTGTCATGTCGCAAGCAGAGTGAGCTTGGACTCAGCAACAAAAACACTCACACTTTTCAGTGTTTTGAACACTGATTATAAATTCACATTCATCCAGGACCAATGTGGGGGTTGGGTGGGGGGAGAGTTTACAACACAATGGTCATTGATTGGTCAGAGTCAGGGCTTAGGGAGTCCAGAAATAAAATTTTATCCTAAATCCATCTACAATGGATCCAGTAGATCTGAAAATATATCATATGATTCTTAGT
>NW_011494108.1:0-1028 GCF_000754665.1 Bison bison bison | reverse complement strand
GCAGATGCGTGATAGTTCACATACAAACTATTAACTGAACTCTAAAATTTGGTACACATTTCAGGCAAATCATTTCTGAGAAAAGGCACAGATGTTTATTTAGCAATTATCTCTTTAAGTGGTAATTTCCTTGGAAAGACAAAGCTGACAAAATCATTTTAAAGACATTACTAGTAAATGTTTGGCCAAGTCCAATTTACAAAAATTTTCAAGGGGTCAACTTGAAAATTCTTGAATCTCTCTGAAAATAACATATTTTGTGGTGATGAAACCCTCTGGATTAAGCCTTGTTCACAGTGGATTCTTGCCAAAAGCTGATTATACCAATTCTTTTGGTATAATCAGGGAGACTTCTTGGGTCATTCTTAAAGGATGTCTGCCTTCTCATGGTTTCAAATCTGAAAAGTCAAAAGGCTTAAAGCCAAAGTCTTTTGTGAAGAAACAAGTTCCAATGGATGCATTCTCCTCAGTTTTCCAAATCAATTGATTTATAAATTGCTTTTATCAGAAACAACACAGAATATCAGACAGCTATGTTTTTTTCTCTTTAAAGTGCTAACAAAGCCCATTATCTCTAAATGAACTTTCACTGTAATGACTGAAATATAAGCAGCATAAAGTATACAGAAATTACACATTTAAATTAGATAAATTACAGCTTTTTAGATAGATGCCAAAATTCTATACATTATCTTAACAATCCTTATGCACAAGTACAGGCATACCTTGGATGTTGCAGGTTTGGTTCCAGATCACTGGGATAGAAGCAAATATTGCAATAAAGCGAATCACATGAATTTTTTGGTTTCCCAGGGCATACAAGAGTTATGTTTACACTATAGTGTAGTCTATTAAGTGTACAATAATAGCATTATGTATAAAAAAGGAACAAACTTTAATTAAAACTATTTTACCACTTAAAAATGCTAGCCATCATATGAGCCTTCAGTGAGTTGCATTAATGACATTAAAGATCACTCATCACGGATCACCATGACAAACATAATAATAATGAAAAAGTCCCAAAT
>NW_011494107.1:16091-18232 GCF_000754665.1 Bison bison bison | reverse complement strand
GCTGGCATGCATTGTAATGTTTCGCTTTTCCCATTACTTTGGTTATCACCAGTTAAGTGCAGGCACTCTCTTTCATTGCCTTCCTGCTTGTCTCCTTTGTTGTACTTCATCCAGCAAAGAGGAGGGTTCAAGAGCAGCTCAGTCCACAGTTACTAACCTCTCTCATGTACACATTCCACCCCATGTCCCATCAAACAAACAAACGAGAAACCTGAGATCTTTGGAAGTAGCCTCTCCTCTGTCCTGATGGCCTTCTGTTTCTCTGTAGCTCCCCAGGAGCACCTCGTGGTGGAACTGCCCCAGGCCGAGGCTGAGGAATCGCCTCTCCGACCCCTGGAGGTAAGCTCAACTGTCTGTGTCTCACATAGATGCTTCTTCACTTCTTTATGTTTCATTCAGCGATATACAGTTAGAGTAATCTGACAATGTATATTAGCACTTATGTATGCAATTCCTTGCTGGTGAAATATTGACGTTAATTCTGTTATCAACAGAGACTTGATTCAAAAGGACACTAAAAAATACCGTCAATTACTACTGTAGGTACTTTCCTCAGTAGAATTTTTTCCTCCTGGAAACTGAAAGATCCTAAGTGAAAGAGCCCAGCCTTTTCAACAAGGGTCCTCTCTGTTTTCTTTTGGAACGATTGATTTTTTTAAGAGTTTAGTTACCTGAGGAAAACAAAAAATCATATAACATAATAGTTACTGCAGAGAACACATGGTGCTGGCAACCCTCACACTGTTCTCTTCTCTCTAATCACAGGCAGCCGGAGCAGCCAATGAACCTGGTAAATATTCAGCGACCGTCCCTCTGCTGAGGAACAATTTAGCTGATGATTCTGGGGCTCTCTTGCCAGCTAGCTTTGCAGAGTCACCCTGATGCTGGATTCCTATGGGTGTGAGGACTGGGGGTCCAGAGAAGAGACTGATCTCCTAGAAAAGAACAATGTCAGTGTTCTATGGTACTTGGAAACAGCTACATCGTTTAGATACTGTGGCTTTGTGTGAATCAGGTTTGGGGGCCCATGTGTGGGCCCATGTGTTGTGATTCTGAAGCTCTATGTGTGTGTGTTTCCTCAGGCGATGTTTCCGTCTTAAACAGCGCAAGTCAACCATAAACTGTCTAAACACTTCTCATCACCACTGGACATGGTCTATATATTACCTGACTCTTCCCTCAACTCAGCCATTCCTCAAGTTTGGTTAATATTCATTGTCCTCAAATGGAGATGGTGCTGAGAAAAACAGCCCAAGCTCTTGACCTCCTAAGTGGACAAGCCAAACTGGGAACCTATGGGCGGTCCCAGTGTGTCTGCTCTGGACCCCTGACCTGCACTTATTGCTCAGCCATGATCCTCAGTCATGGAGAAAGGGGTCCCTGCATCTACGTCCATGCCTGGAGATACTAGCAGCTCCAGAGTTCCAGACTCATTTTAAGGTGGGGTCAGTTGTTCTGAAACCCAGGGCAACCAAAGGTGGATTAACAGCCAACTTTGGCACAGTCATCAGGGTAAAAGGCACTATGTGGTCGCATCTTCCTGGTCAGCTCTCAGATGTTGAGAGTTGTGTGGCCTTGTGCAGACAATGTTGGTCATATGTGTTGATGCTAGTGTCATTGCTTAAACAAGAACAAGAACAGATCCTATCAGGGAAACATTTCATTGTACTGGGTGACATTACCATAAACCTTACATTGATTAGACCCTGTAGCACACAGTCAATGGAAGGTGTCAAATAGATCTCACAGTGGAACTTGGTAGTTAGTCTAACGACCATTACTTTTGTTGTAATCTCCTGAACATTGTTGTAATCCTGGGTTAGACAAAGTCAGCATTCAGCCTATGTTTCCTGTCTACAACGAACTGTCCCACTAAATGTATGACTTCTGTGAGTGAACAGCCACTGACTCAGTGGACATGGAAACATTGTTTGGAAAATGAAGACTGGGAAAGAATATCACATGGTTAATAGTAGCTATTTGGAAAGGTAGGATTGAATACAGTCCTCTAACAGAGTTTGCTTTTTATCAGGGACAAAGTCTGAGAGAAAACATACTAAATTCAGTAGCTACAAATGTGGATCCTGGGGAGGTGATGATCTGAGAAAAAACCAGAAGACAGGGACCATTTAACAGATGCT
>NW_011494107.1:13934-15991 GCF_000754665.1 Bison bison bison | reverse complement strand
CTCTCTTTCATTGCCTTCCTGCTTGTCTCCTTTGTTGTACTTCATCCAGCAAAGAGGAGGGTTCAAGAGCAGCTCAGTCCCCAGTTACTAACCTCTCTGATGTACACATTCCACCCCATGTCCCATCAAACAAACAAACAAGAAACCTGAGATCTTTGGAAGTAGCCTCTCCTCTGTCCTGATGGCCTTCTGTTTCCCTCTAGCTCCCCAGGAGCACCACGTGGTGGAACTGCCCGAGGCCGAGGCTGAGGAATCGCCTCTCCGACCCCTGGAGGTAAGCTCAACTGTCTGTGTCTCACATAGATGCTTCTTCACTTCTTTATGTTTCATTCAGTGAAATACAGTTACAGTAATTTGACAATGTATATTAGCACTTATGTATGCAATTCCTTGCTGGTGAAATATTGATGTTAATTCTGTTATCAACAGAGACTTGATTCAAAAGGACACTAAAAAATACCGTCAATTACTACTGTAGGTACTTTCCTCAGTAGAATTTTTTTCCACCTGGAAACTGAAAGATCTTAAGTGAAAGAGGGTCAACAAGGGTCTTCTCTGTTTTGTTTTGGAACGACTGATTTTTTTAAGAGTTTAGTTACCTGAGGAAAACAAAAAATAATATAATAAAAAGTTACTGCAGAGAACACATGGTGCTGGCAACCCTCACACTGTTCTCTTCTCTCTAATCACAGGCAGCCGGAGCAGCCAATGAACATGGTAAATATTCAGCAACCGTCCCTCCGCTGAGGAACAATTTAGCTGATGAATCTGGGGCTGTCTTGCCAGCTAGCTTTGCAGAGTCACCCTGATGCTGGATTCCTATGGGTGTGAGGACTGGGGGTCCAGAGAAGAGACTGATCTCCCAGAAAAGAACAATGTCAGTGTTCTATGGTACTTGGAAACAGCTACATCGTTTAGATACTGTGGCTTTGTGTGAATCAGGTTTGGGGGCCCATGTGTGGGCCCATGTGTTGTGATTCTGAAGCTCTATGTGTGTGTGTTTCCTCAGGCGATGTTTCCCTCTTACACAGCGCAAGTCAACTGTGAACTGTCTCAACACTTCTCATCACCACTGGACATTGTCTATATATTACCTGACTCTTCCCTCAACTCAGCCATTCCTCAAGTTTGGTTAATATTCATTGTCCTCAAATGGAGATGGTGCTGAGAAAAACAGCCCAAGCTCTTGACCTCCTAAGTGGACAAGCCAAACTGGGAACCTATGGGTGGTCCCAGTGTGTCTGCTCTGGACCCCTGACCTGCACTTATCACTCAGCCATGATCCTCAGTCATGGAGAAAGGGGTCCCTGCATCTACATCCATGCCTGGAGGTACTAGCAGCTCCAGAGTTCCAGACTCATTTTAAGGTGGGCTCAGTTGTCCTGAAACCCAGGGCAACCAAAGGTGGATTAACAGCCAACTTTGGCAGTCATCAGGGTAAAAGGCACCATGTGGTCATATCTTCCTGGTCAGCTCTCAGATCTTGAGAGTTGTGTGGCCTTGTGTAGACAATGTTGGTCATATGTGTTGATGCTAGTGTCATTGCTTAAACAAGAACAAGAGCAGATCCTATCAGGGAAACATTTCATTGTACTGGGTGACATTACCATAAACCTTGCATTGATTAGACCCTGTAGCACACAGTCAATGGAAGGTGTCAAATAGATCTCTCAGTGGAACTTGGTAGTTAGTCTAACGACCATTCCTTTTGTTGTAATCTCCTGAACATTGTTGTAATCCTGGGTTAGACAAAGTCAGCGTTCAGCCTATGTTTCCTCTCTACAACGAACTGTCCCACTAAATGTATGACTTCTGTGAGTGAACAGCCACTGACTCAGTGGACATGGAAACATTGTTTGGAAAATGAAGACTGGGAAAGAATATCACATGGTTAATAGTAGCTATTTGGAAAGGTAGGATTGAATTCAGTCCTCTAACAGAGTTTGCTTTTTATCAAGAACAAAGTCTGAGAGAAAACATACTAAATTCAGTAGCTACAAATGTGGATCCTGGGGAGGTGATGATCTGAGAAAAAATCCAGAAGACAGGGACCATTT
>NW_011494107.1:10600-12850 GCF_000754665.1 Bison bison bison | reverse complement strand
ATAATACACCTCCTGAAAGGTGATATCTCCTTTTGACTTGGTTTCCATTTCCACTAAGTACCCCACTTGCTACTTAGTGATGCTAAGCATATTTCCTATGTATATTGATCACTTCTATGTCTTCTATGAAGAAATGTCTATGGAAGCTTTTGAACATGTTTTAAAGTCAGTTATTTGCCTGATATTATTGTGAAGTTGTGTTTTAGCAGTTGCTTTTATATTCTGGATATTGGCTCTTTATTCAGATACAAAGTTTGCAGATACTTCTTTGATTCTATAGGTTGCCTGTCTATTGATTTTTGAGGAGATGATCCTTTCTTCACTTGATAATTTCAGAACCTTAGCAACTATCATTTGGCCACAGTGGTCAGTGTATTCAAGATTCCCTCCTTACAATTCACTGGTCTCTCTGCCTATTTATCTGCAGGTAGAATACAGTTTTGACTGCTGTGGCATTCTTGCCTGTTCTAAATTCAGGAAGCCTGAAGGCCCCATTGTTGTTCTTTGCTCTCAAGACTGTTTTGTTCTTTGGGTTTCTTCTGGGTTCAGTAGTTTGGGAGATTTTTTTTTTTTTCCACTTTATTAAAATGACATGGGATTTTGTAAGTGGTTTCAATATATATGTAAATCACTTTTAGGAGTATAGGAAGGTCAACAACACTAAATATTCCAGTCTATGAATATGGTACGGTATTCCGATTACTTGTCTCTTCTTTTTTCAACAGTGTTCTATGGTTTCCAGTGCACAAAACTTTCACTTCCTAATAAGCCCTTTCCACTGCCTTGCTTGGGTCCTCTAGAATCAGGGATGGGAAAGATGGGCTCAGGAAGAGAGTGAATATTCCTCCCTTCCCTCCATACGTACTTTCTGGTTACTTGTAGTACACGAGTGCTGGGCCATGCCCTTTACCTCTGCCCACAAATGAGCTCCCTCCTGAGAATTTTCTTTGAATCTGAGTGTTCACTTTACTAGGGCTTCACTGGTAGCTCAATTGTTGAAGAATCTGCCTGCAATGCAGGAGATCCTGGTTCGATTCCTGAGTCAGGGCTATCTGCTAGAGAAGGGATAGTCTACCCACTCCAGTATTCTCGAGCTTCACTTGTGGCTCAGCTGGTAAAGAATCCGCCTGGAATGTAGGAGACCCGAGTTCAATTCCTGGGCTGGGAAGATGCCCTGGAGATGGGAACCGCTACCCACTCCAGCACTATTGGGATGTTCACAAGCACTCTCCCAGTGCCTGGACTGGGTTCAAGAGCCCCAGATATACCTACATATGAATGATCTTATCAGGCCATCATATCATCTGGAATAAATGAAAAATAGAACAGGCAATTAGTTGCCTTTTCCTTGTCTGTGGAGTCCTTAGAGCTGAACTTTCCAGTGTAGTAGCCATTAGCTAGAGCTGCCTATCTATAATTAACATATTTCAACAATACTTAACTTGTAATATTGAAACAATCACAAAAAGCACACATAGCTTGGTCACACTAGCCATATTTCAAAAGTGTCCATAAGCGTTGGCATTTCAGCTTCGTAAACTTGAATGTAAGAGCTCTGTTGGGCCTGTAGAAGTATAAGGTTAAAAGGTAATTTTCTCAGCCTCTTTCTCATGTGAATATGTTCAAATGTGATCACCGTCTTGTGAAGGGCTCTGACTCCACAAAGCACAGGGGAAGTCTGAGCCTGGAAGGAAGACCGGGGAGATGCTGTGTGAGCCAAGTGGAGGAGGAGAAATGGGTAGCTCAACTTGTGTAATAACTGTATTATTGCTCATGGTTATCTTTCTACAGACTGTTTTGTGGAAAACGTTAGCAGCAATGATGCGGAAGAGAATGCAGGTAGGGAACAACTCTCAGGTGGGATTTAGAGGGAGAGGGTTCCTGGACCTTTTGAGTTACACCTGCTTCTTCAGAGATGAATATAAACTGAGGAAGAAGAAGGAAATATGTCTAGAGTTGTAGTTTGTTCTTTTCATATTTTAATAATATAATAGAGCTATGTGTCCATGTAGTTTATTCTGTTGTGCTTATAGTCATTTCTTCTTGCTTTTCGATTTAGAAATATCATTTCTCACAAGACTTGTTCCTTGTCCTTTCACCTGCCAAATATGAAAGCTTGGCTTCTGGTTATTACCTGCAGTGTAGTATACATGAAGGACTTTGGCTTCATGTTTAAATTCTCCTATGATGGCCATATCCTAGTGGCACAAAAGTCTCATAGTCACTTGACACTGGAGACCAAGTTCTGGC
>NW_011494107.1:9260-10500 GCF_000754665.1 Bison bison bison | reverse complement strand
AGTGATCTAGGAAGTAATCCAGAAGATAGGTGTGATTTACCAGAAGCTCTAACAGCCAGGAGGGACATGTGTCTCTGTCATTGAAAGCTGGCATGCATTGTAATGTTTCGCTTTTCCCATTACTTTGGTTATCACCAGTTAAGTGCAGGCACTCTCTTTCATCGCTTTCCTGCTTGTCTCCTTTGTTGTACTTCATCCAGCAAAGAGGAGGGTTCAAGAGCAGCTCAGTCCCCAGTTACTAACCTCTCTCATGTACACATTCCACCCCATGTCCCATCAAACAAACAAACGAGAAACCTAAGATCTTTGGAAGTAGACTCTCCTCTGTCCTGATGGCCTTCTGTTTCCCTCTAGCTCCCCAGGAGAACCTCGTGGTAGAACTGCCCCAGGCCGGGGCTGAGGAATCACCTCTCCGACCCCTGGAGGTAAGCTCAACTGTCTGTGTCTCACATAGATGCTTCTTCACTTCTTTATGTTTCATTCAGCGAAATACAGTTACAGTAATCTGACAGTGTATATTAGCACTTATGTATGCAATTCCTTGCTGGTGAAATATTGACGTTAATTCAGTTATCAACAGAGACTTGAATCAAAAGGACACTAAAAAATACCATCAATTACTACTGTAGGTACTTTCCTCAGTAGAATTTTTTCCTCCTGGAAACTGAAAGATCCTAAGTGAAAGAGCCCAGCCTTTTCAACAAGGGTCCTCTCTGTTTTGTTTTGGAACGATTGATTTTTTTAAGAGTTTAGTTACCTGAGGAAAACAAAAACTCAGATAACATAAAAGTTACTGCAAAGAACACATGGTGCTGGCAACCCTCACACTGTTCTCTTCTCTCTAATCACAGGCAGCCGGAGCAGCCAATGAACATGGTAAATATTCAGCGACCGTCCCTCTGCTGAGGAACAATTTAGCTGATGAATCTGGGGCTCTCTTACCAGCTAGCTTTGCAGAGTCACCCTGATGCTGGATTCCTATGGGTGTGAGGACTGGGGGTCCAGAGAAGAGACTGATCGCCCAGAAAAGAACAATGTCAGTGTTCTATGGTACTTGGAAACAGCTACATCGTTTAGATACTGTGGCTTTGTGTGAATCAGGTTTGGGGGCCCATGTGTGGGCCCATGTGTTGTGATTCTGAAGCTCTATGTATGTGTGTTTCCTCAGGCAATGTTTCCCTCTTACACAGCGCAAGTCAACTGTGAACTGTCTCAACACTTCTCATCACCACTGGACATT
>NW_011494107.1:3945-7144 GCF_000754665.1 Bison bison bison | reverse complement strand
AGCATCTCTCAACCTGAATTTGGAGGTTCTGTAGATTTTTCTGTGTATGTGTCCAACTGAAGACACATCAGAAAGCAATTTAGTCCTTTGTGCACTTGGGATGGTGGTGCTAGTGGTAAAGAACCCTCCTGCCAATGCAGGAGACACAAGAAAAGGGTTTGATCCCTGGGTATGGAAGATCCACTGGAGAAGTAGATGGCAACCCACTCCAGTGTTCTTGTGTGAAGAATCCCAGTGACTGAGGAACCTGGTGAGCTATCATCCATAGGGTTCCACAGACTCAGACATGACTCAGGCGACTGAGCAGCACACTTGGGATGAGTGGCAGGATTCAAGTTACTCATGTTCCTTTTATTTTGTTCCAAGTCTGTCATTAATAACATATCTTGTTTTATTATAGTTTGAAAAGAAATGTTTTCTCTCAAATTTCAATGTTGCGATATGCTAAACAGTTAAAATGTACTTTTTATAATATAAAACCAGTTTAAAGGCAGAAACCTCAGGAGAGTTTGGTTGGGGCTTAGAAATGATTATTCAGGAAAACAGAGACTCCAGGTGATTGTCCATTTCCAATGCTCAGGTCTCAGGAGCAGTTGTACTGTGTAGGATGGGTGGGCATGTTCTCCTACCCTCTGTGTCATCTGACCTCCTGCTCCTCCCAGGGCCTAGAGGGAAGGGGGGACCCAAACTTTCAATCCTGAATCCCAAGTCCCCTGTTCCTTTGCCTGAGTCTCACTGTCCAGGGGACCCATTAGTTGAGGTTTGCCAGCCAGATGCCCAGGTGTACTTGCTCCTGGGGGACATTTCTAGACACTCCTTACTAACAGACAACACCCTCAGCAAAGAGCAGCAAACAGACCCTGTGCCTTGCAGATCTGAGCCCCAAAGCCAAGTCTAGATGCTGGGAAGTCTTCTGGGTCCTGCACACCCTCCCCAGGGAGACCTCCTCTGTCTGACTCTGCACCTTCCAGGGACTCCATCATCTGTGTTGGTATTGCAGGCTCTGCTCTGAATCCCTGAAGACCTGGACCTGGACCCCATCCTGGACCCCAGAGGGGATGGAGCCCCCACAGCACCAGGAGCCTCATCTGGACCAGATCAGGGGAGGCCTCATTGCCTCTCTGCTGAGAGTCCTCATTTAGTACAGCTTCATTTGTTTTGCTCTGTCGATTTAGTATTAGTTTTATCTACAGTTTTATCTTTATGTTCTGTATATATCTATATGTTCCATATTTATAAGTTTTTTCATTAAATGTTTTTATCTATTTACTTTCAAAATAACTTTTTGTAAAAACACATATGTATAAAGTAACCCCCTCAACAGAGGTAGAACTTAAGAAATTGTCATAAGGCAGTCACCTTAGTGTCTACCACCGGGATCATTTCCCCCTTCACACAACTTGGTCTTTGTTGTTTAAGAAACTGCAAATTTATTTCTAACATCTATCCTTCTGTCATTGTCTTTAAGAATTCTGTTTTCTCATATATGCTCATTCCAGTAGTCATAGGAGATCAATATTACCCTTTCAAGACTTGCATGTCAGGATTTTTCAGAACTCAGTCTGCTTTCAGGGTAAAAAGTTCATGATCCATCATTGATCTCCATTTGTAGCTTAAGCATGTTTCTCTCTTTTCTTCTGACACAGAGGATTTCTCTCCAAAAAGGCTCTTTACATTTTAGTTGTCATTCCCTTATATTTCTCCTGCTCTTTTATTCCAGCTGCCCAAAGGACTATTCTCATTGACTGTATTCTCATGGTGTACATTTGTCTCCCAAACTCATTTATTTTACAAAGTAAGTTTGTAAGTCTTAATCTCTCTCACCCAGCTCTCTCATCACCACATCCCTCTCCTCCCTGTAAATCACTTCTTTGTTCTCTGTTTCAATGACTACATTACTGTTCAGTTATTTTGGTTCACTGGTTTTGATTTTCAGTTTCCACATTCAAGTGACATCATACTGTATTTGTCACTCTGTCTGACTTATTTTCCTTAGCGTAAAACCCTCTAGGTCCATCCATTTTCTCACAAATGACAAGATTTTATTCTTCTTTTTGGTTGAGTAATAATCCATGCATACCACAGCTTATTCATTTATCTCTTGATACACACTTTGAAAAAATACCCATAAATGGAATTGCTCAATCATATGGTATTTCTGTTTTTAATTTTTGGGGAAACTCCATACTTAGAGGATATAACTTAAGATATTACCCAACAATTCACCCTAATATCTAAAGTGCATATTTTCTAAATAACTGAATTATTTAGACTGACAATTCAGTTCAGTTCAGTTCAGTTCAGTCACTCAGTCGTGTCCAGTTCTTTGTGACTCCATGGACTGCAGCACACCAGGCCTCCCTGTCCATCACCACTCCCGGAGTTTACTCAAACTCATGTCCATTGAGTGGGTGATGCCTTCCAACCAACTCATTCTCTGTCATCCCCTTGTCCTCCTGCCTTCAGTCTTGCCCAGCATCATGGTCTTTTCAGAGAGTCAGTTCTTCCCATCAGGTGGCCAAAGTATTGGAGTTTCAGCTTCAGCATCAGTCCTTCCAATGAATATTCAGGGCTGATTTCCTTTAGGATGGACTGGTTCAATCTCCATACAGTCCAAGGGACCCTCAAGGGTCCTCTCCAACACCACAGTTCAAAAGCATCACTCCTCGGTGCTCAACATTCTTTATGGTCCAAATCTCGCATCCATTCATAACTACTGGAAAAAGCATAGCTTTGACTAGAAAGACATGTCTCTGCTTTTTAATATGCTGTCTAGTTTGGTCATAACTTTTCTTCCAAGGAGTAAGTGTCTTAAATTCATGGCTACAGTCACCATCTGTGGTGATTTTGGAGGCCCCCCCCCCAAAAATAAAGTCTGCCACTCTTTCCATTGTTTTCCCATCTGTTTGGCATGAAGTGATTGGACCAGATGCCATGATCTTTGTTTTCTGAATGTTGAGCTTTAAACCGTTTTTGTTTTTTTTTTTCACTCTCCTCTGTCACTTTCGTCAAGAGGCTCTTTAGTTATTCTTTGCTTTCTTCCATAAGGGTGGTGTCATCTGCATATCTGAGGTTATTGATATTTCTCCCAGCAATCTTGATTCTAGCTTGTGCTTCAGCCAGCCCAGTGCTTCTCATGATGTACTTTGCATATAAGTTAAATAAGCAGGGTGAGAATACTTAGCTTTTGAAGTACTCG
>NW_011494107.1:3242-3845 GCF_000754665.1 Bison bison bison | reverse complement strand
TTGCTGGATCTTAGGATAATCTTAATAATTTTTTGAGGGACTTCCAAACTGTTCTATAATGGCTATGCCGTTTATCATTCCTACCAACAGGCACGGAAGTTCCACTTCTCTACATATTTGCCAACATCTGTTATTTTCTTCATATAATACACCTCCTGAAAGGTGATATCTCCTTTTGACTTGGTTTCCATTTCCACTAAGTACCCCACTTGCTACTTAGTGATGCTAAGCATTCCTATGTATATTGATCACTTCTATGTCTTCTATGAAGAAATGTCTATGGAAGCTTTTGAACATGTTTTACAGTCAGTTATTTGCCTGATATTATTGTGAAGTTGTGTTTTAGCAGTTGCTTTCATATTCGGGATATTGGCCCTTTATTCATATACAAAGTTTGCAGATACTTTTTTGATTCTATAGGTTGCCTGTCTATTGATTTTTGAGGAGACGATCCTTTCTTCACTTGATAATTTTAGAACCTTAGCAAATATCATTTGGCCACAGGGGTCAGTGTATTCAAGATTCCCTCCTTATGATTCATTGGTCTCTCTGCCTATTTAGCTGCAGGTAGAATACAGTTTTGACTGCTGTGGCATTCTTGCC
>NW_011494107.1:0-345 GCF_000754665.1 Bison bison bison | reverse complement strand
TCCATGGAATTCTCCAGGCCAGAATACTGGAGTGGGTAGCTGTTCCCTTGTCCAGGGAATCTTCCCAACACAGGGATCAAACCCAGGTCTCCCGCATTGCAGGTGGAATCTTTACCATCTGAGCCACAAGGGAAACTATCCACTCCAGTATTCTTGATCTTCCCTGGTGACTCAGCTGCTAAAGACTAAGTTCTTGCAACTTGTCATATGTGATTACGAGCTGATTTGGGGGTGAGTTGACTATTAAGGTAGGAATACCTGTTTGTGTACTAGGTTGTGTCTAAAGGCACATTTAAAAACATTTTGTTATATTTCATTGATATTTATTGTATTCTAGAAGTTTTT
>NW_011494106.1:15946-16437 GCF_000754665.1 Bison bison bison | reverse complement strand
ATCATTCCCTCCAAAGAAATCCCAGGGCTGATCTCTTTCAGAATGGACTGTTTGATCTCCTTGCAGTCCAAGAGACTCTTAAGAGTCTTCTCCAACACCACAGTTCAAAAGCATCAATTTTTCAGTGCTTAGCTTTCTTCACAGTTCAACTATCACATCCATACATGACCACTGGAAAAAAAAAAAGGTGTTTACCCCCTTCCCCCCCCCAAAAAAAAACTTCACAAACCAGATAATCACGATGGTGTGAATGCTCAACTAGAGCCAGACATTCTGGAATGTGAAGTCAAGTGGGCCTAAGGAAGCAGCAGTACAAACAAAGCTAGTGGAAGTGATGGATTTCCAGTTGAGCTATTTCAAATGGAAAAGATGATGCTGTGAAAATGTTGCACTCAATATGCCAGCAAATTTGGGAAACTCATCAGTGACCACAGGACTGGAAAAGGCCAGTTTTCATTCCAATCCCAAAGAAAGGCAATGCCAAAGAATGC
>NW_011494106.1:14792-15846 GCF_000754665.1 Bison bison bison | reverse complement strand
TTAGATTCTCATATTTAAATGCATGTTGCAGATCATATAATCCTCTTCAGTGTACAAAGGGATTCCCTGGTGGCTCAGATGGGAAAGCATCGGCCTGGAATGCCAGAGACCCGGGTTCTATCCCTGGGTTGGGGAAAATCCCTTGGAGAAGGAAATGGCAACCCACTCCAGTATTCTTGCCTGGGAAATCCCATGGACAGAGGAACCTGGTGGGCTACAGTCCGTGGGATCGCAAAGAGTCAGACACGACTGAGAGACTTCACTTTTCACTTTCAGTGTACAAAACATCAAGTGAGGTATATTCAACTACAGTACTAACAATTTAGAGGTAAAAATATTTTGGGATGTTTTATATTATAAATGTATATTTAAATTCAGTAGAATAATAATATAATTATTCAATGAAATTACAATGAAATAACAGAGTAACTATACAATTCAAATATATATCCAAATTTTCCCCACTTATTATTACAACTTCAGAAATTTTCTATGATAATGTACAATTTTAAATGCAGTTTTGTTAAAAACTACATATTATTCAAAGAAAGTGATTATATTTTAATTATTTTGTTCTTCACTTTTGAAAATTCCATACTGTTTCTAATTTTCCATACCTCTTAATAATTGTGTTGAACATATTTATACATAGTGATGTTTCTCTTTTAAAAATATCTTATATTAAGGCTTATTCCTTGAAAAAGTATTGCAGAGTCAAAGAAAAAAAGAAAAGTAATTTGTATTTCTTCATAGTTGCTATGTTTAATTCTTACTTTATTTACATTCTAGTCTTTTTTGATCTGTTGTGAGATCCTACCTCAGAATGGGGACTTGCAATGAAGCTGCTGCACTTTGATTTAAGATTTGTATAAAGTTTTCATCTTAGATAATTCAAAATAAAGTTATTTATTAATTTATCTTTGAAAGAGAAAGTTACATTTTGCCAAATACATTTTATTATATTTACTTCTCTGCTCCTTGACAAATTTACATCTCCAATTCTCCCACTCGATTAGGAGTGCAGTATCCTGTACCTGGGTTTCCCAGGCGGCAC
>NW_011494106.1:10199-11173 GCF_000754665.1 Bison bison bison | reverse complement strand
TTTCTCCAACTTCTCACATATGTTACATGTATAAAATTGATTTTTCCATAGGATGTTCATGTTAGAATCCATGTTATTTTCTTAGGCTATCATAAATCCACTAAATGAAAATTTTTGACAGATATAGGGGAAAAGGACAGAAGGGGAGTGAAAAACTCAATGCAGATTTTTTCTGTTAATTTATAAAATTCAACAAAAGAAACACCCACAAAAGGAGGAAACAATAATTCACAATCTAATTATTTTATTAGCACAAAAACTAAGCCAGAATTTTGAAATTACTCTTCATTTGCTCTTAAATATCTTTATGGTTTACATATTTCTTGAAGGAAATATTTTCTTTTTCTGTACCAAGGCTTGAGCCATTTGAAACTGGGGAGGCTGGGAGTGGTGGACAGTTCAGTTCAGTTCAGTTGCTCAGTTGTGTCCGACTCTTTGTGATCCCATGAACCACAGCATACTAGGCTGCCCTGTCGTCACCGACTCCTGGAGTTTACCAAAACTCGTCCATTGAGTCGGTGATGCCATCCAACCATCTCATCCCCTGTCATCCCTTCCCCTCCAGCCTTCAATCTTTCCCATCATCAGTGTCTTTTAAAATGAGTCAGCTCTTCCCATTAGGTGGCCAAAGTATTAGAGTTTCAGCTTCAACATCAGTCCTTCCAATGAACACACAGGACTGACTTCCTTAGTATGGACTGGTTGGATCTCCTTGCAGTCCAAGGGACTCTCTAGAGTCTTCTCCAACATCACAGTTCAAAAGCATCAATTTTTCAGTGCTCAGCTTTCTTTATAGTCCAACTCTCACATCCATACATGACCTCTGGAAAAACCATAGCCTTGACTAGGGTGACCTTTGTTGGCAAAGTAATGTCTCTGCTTTTGAATACGCTAAGTTGGTCATAACTTTTCTCCCAAGGAGTCTTTTTATTTCATGGCTGCAGTCATGATCTGCAGTGGTTTTGGAGCCCCCC
>NW_011494106.1:5539-6829 GCF_000754665.1 Bison bison bison | reverse complement strand
CAGCCTGTATCATGCATTGAACCTGGACTGGTGATTCATTTCTTATATGATATTATACATGTTTCAATGACATTCTCCCAAATCATCCCCCTCCTTCCTCTCCTACAGAGTCCAAAAGACTGTTTTATACATCTGTGTCTCTTTTGCTGTCTTGCATAACATAAGCATGCAAGTGTGTTTCCTTAAAATTAATGAGATAAACATATGGATCTTTATATATAAGAATACATTATTTTAATCTGGACTTTAGTGAAATTATTAGGCATTAATGAGAAAAGTGAGTTCTCTATTGTTGAAGGCCAGCTATAAGGTTTTTCGGTCCCTTCCCCTTCTGGTTTTCCTGATGAAACCAATCAAATATAGTGAAACTATCTATCTATATACAGTATAGTGAAATGGTTTGATTTAGAGTTTGAAGCTTTCATATCAACATGCTAGGATATAAAAGTGAATATTTAAGTGAATATTTTTTAATAACCAGTAACTGAAGAAGACTCTCCCTCTGCAGTGTGGTAACACTGAAGTACTTGCTGTATTAAATCTGAAGTCATGGCTGAGCTTTTAAAATTTGAATTAATTAGCAGTAACAATTTTAATTTATATTTAAGCATAAATTGACAGCTAATTTAACATTTACCTTAATAATAAGACTAACTATTTTTGAGTAAAATTAATAAACCCTGTACATGAAGACTAGCACCACTTACATAAGAGATGCAGGTTTGATCACTAGGTCAGGGATATCCCCTGGAGAAGGGAATGGCAACACATTCCAATATTCTTGCCTGGGAAATCCCATGGACATAGGAGGCTGGTGGGCTCCAGTCCATGGGTTCACAAAGAGTCGGACACAACTGAGCAACTAACACAGCTACAAGACATACATTTTCATAGGTTCTTTAAATAATTTAAGCAACAAGTGTAATTAAGAAGGACTTTACTGCATTTCATACAAAAAGATATGACTCAGTGAAGGTAAGCCACACAAGTCTTTCAGACTTTTTTTCCTTCCTCTCTTTTCACCTGACAACAGTAGTCCTTGTTCTCATGATGTGAAAATATCAAAACACAGATATCATCATTTGCCACATTGTGGATACTGCCATTGAGACATTTTTCCCTTTTGGTGGGGCAGGGACACTGTCTTCTCTCAGCCCTCCCTTGACCTTCATTCCTCGGGCGACTTGCACTTTCTTGATTCCACTTTTGTTAGAGAGAAGCCACCTGCTGATCTCATCTTTGAAGGTATATTACCCTTCATGGGCATCATGAAAAGTGAAACATAATGGG
>NW_011494106.1:5017-5439 GCF_000754665.1 Bison bison bison | reverse complement strand
CCTTGGACTGCAAGGAGATCCAACCAGTCTGTCCTAAAGGAGATCAGTCTTGGGTGTTCATTGGAAAGACTGATGTTGAAGCTGAAACTCCAGTACTTTGGCCACCTCATGAGAAGAGTTGACTCACTGGAGAAGATTCTGATGCTGGAAGGGATTGGGGGCAAGAGGAGAAGGAGACGACAGGATGAGATGGCTGGATGGCATTACCGACTCAATGGATGTGAGTTTGAGTGAACTCCGGGAGTTGGTGATGGACAGGGAGGCCTGGTTTGCTGCTATTCATGGGGTCGCAAAGAGTTGGACATGACTGAGCGACTGAACTGACTCACTGATATTATAAATTGTGAACAGAGAACTTAGAAGGTTTCAGAGCTGAAGATGGGAATATAAGGCCATCTGGCATTCTCAGTTGGAGACTTGCT
>NW_011494106.1:1540-2145 GCF_000754665.1 Bison bison bison | reverse complement strand
CATTTCAAGAAAGCATTAATTTTTGTATCTACAATGATATACTAATTTCTATCCAAAATTATGCTGCTGTATATAATTACACGTCTATTCCTCTTTCAAGGAAAGCAAGTGAAGAAAGGAAGGCTTAGGGACAGAAACAATCCTTTTAATGTCCTTCATTAGAGACAGTCTGTTGATGATGCCTGTGCTCGGGCATGAGTTTTCTAAGAAACACAGGACACTGTTGCTCCTTAAGGCTCTCCCTAAATACCTTGCTATCACTTCCTGTTATCCAAGATTTTATTGAATAAATCATTAAGCTCCATGAGAAATTCAGACACAAGAAACACATATCAACATAGAGTTGGCTTCTTGGGTTCATATCCGGGCTTTCTTAATTACTGACTGTATACCCTTAAGCAAATTAATCATTTGGCTTTATCTCAGTATACAATGTGTCTCCTCATAGTTAGATGTGAGGACTAAGTGAGAAAACATACATTAAGTAATAGCAAAATATCTGATATATAGAATATACTAAATAATTTATTATTAGCTTGATTAGGATATGTGTATAGATGATGGCTCAGTGGTAAAGAATCTGCCTGTAATGCAAGAGATGCAGG
>NW_011494106.1:981-1440 GCF_000754665.1 Bison bison bison | reverse complement strand
TATTTATTTATTTATTTTTAATTTAAAAATTTTTAATTTGATTTTATTTTTAAACTTTACTCAGTTGCTAACCTGTTTTGTCTGTATAAACAAATTTTAGCCTCAGGTTGAAAAGTCTTGAGTTATCAACAATTTTTAGCTTAATTTACTTTAAACTCTTTGGGCAAATTGCCAGAACTTAAGTGTCTATCTTTTGGTCTCTATCCAGATCATGAGATTAGCAAATAAATTGTGTGTTTATGTGTCAGCGGTTTGTCTTAGAAAAGGGAGGAATGGGAGTAGCTGGTATATATAGGATAGTTTTAGACATATTGTGCTTCCCTTCTTTCAAGCAACATTCTGTGTGTATATGTCGTATACAAGCAATGTATATGTGTGTATATGTAGGTGTATTTCTGTGTTCCTCTTGTACCAACTGCCTTTCTTTTTCTATTAGTCACCTTTGACACAGACCTTATT
>NW_011494106.1:0-881 GCF_000754665.1 Bison bison bison | reverse complement strand
TAGTTATTCAATATATATATTAAATTTATATATATAAATAATTCATATTAAATTTGCATATATGTATATATGTGTGTGTGTGTGTGTGTGTATATATATATATATATAGTAAAACACAGATGTTTATTTCTGAGGAGCTCTGCCTATAAGTGTGGGGTCAGCACTGGTCCTGAGGGTGAAGCAAATGGTTGTTCAGGGTTGAAGCCCCCTGCCTCTGGAGTCATTTCAAGAAAGCATTAATTTTTGTATCTACAATGATATACTAATTTCTATCCAAAACTATGCTGCTGTATATAATTACATGTCTATTCCTCTTTCAAGGAAAGCAAGTGAAGGAGGGAAGGCTTAGGGACAGAAACAATCCGTTTAACGTCCTCCATTAGACAGTCTGTTGATGATGCCTGTGCTTGGGCATGAGTTTTCTAAGAAACACAGGACACTGTTGCTCCTTAAAATGATGACCCAGAGGCTCTCCCTAAATACCTTGCTATCGCTTCCTGTTATCCGAGATTTTATTGAATAAATCATTAAGCTCCATGAGAAATTCAGACACAAGAAACACATATCAACTTAGAGTTGGCTTCTTGGGTTCATATCCGGGCTTTCTTAATTACTGACTGTATACCCTTAAGCAAATTAATCATTTGGCTTTATCTCAGTATACAATGTGTCTCCTCATAGTTAGATGTGAGGACTAAGTGAGAAAACATACATTAAGTAATAGCAAAATATCTGATATATAGAATATACTAAATAATTTATTATTAGTTTGATTAGGATATGTGTATAGATGATGGCTCAGTGGTAAAGAATCTGCCTGTAATGCAAGAGATGCAGGAGTCACAGCTTCTATCCCTGCATCGGGAAGATCCCCTGGAGGA
>NW_011494105.1:16151-17655 GCF_000754665.1 Bison bison bison | reverse complement strand
AGAATCCCTTAGAAGAAATGGAGTAGCCATCATGGTCAACCAAAGAGTCTGAAATGCAGTACTTGGATGCAACCTCAAAAATGACAGAATGATCTCTATTCATTTCCAAGGCAAACCATTCAATATCACAGTAATCCAAGTCTATGCCCCAACCAGTAATGTTGAAGAAGTTGAAGTTGAATGGTTCTATGGAGACCTACAAGACCTTCTGGAACTAACAGTGAAAAAAGATGTCCTTTTCATTATAGGGGACTAGAATGCAAAAGTAAGAAGTTAAGAAACACCTGGAGTAAGATGCAAAATTGGCCTTGGAATACAGAATGAAGCAGGGCAAAGGCTAATAGAGTCTGCCAAGAGAACGCACTGGTCATAGCAAACACCCTCTTCCAACAACACAAGAGACGACTCTACACATGGACATCACCAGATGGTCAATACTGAGATCAGATTGATTATATTCTTTGCAGTCAAAGATGGAGAAACTCTAAGAGTCAGCAGAAACAAGACCGGGACCTGACTGTGGCTCAGATCATGAACTCCTTATTGCCAAATTCAGACTTAAATTAAAGAAAATAGGGGAAACCACTAGACCAGGTATGACCTAAATCAAATCCCTTATGATTATACAGAGGAAGTGAGAAATAGATTCAAGGGATTAGATCTGATGGACAGAGTGCTTGATGAACTATGGACACAGATTCATGACATTGTCCAGGAGGCAGGGATCAAGACTATCCCCAAGAAAAAGAAATGCAAAAAAAGCAAAATGGCTGCCTGAGGAGGCCTTAAAAATAGTTGTGAAAAGAAGAGAAGCGAAAGGCAAAGAAGAAAAGGAAAGATAAACCCATTTGAATGCAGAGTTCCAAAGAATAGCAAAGAGAGATAAGAAAGCCTTCCTCAGTGATCAGTGCAATGAAATAGAGGAAAACAATAGAATGGGAAAGACTAGAGATCTCTTCAAGAAAATTGGAGATACCAAGGGAACATTTCATGCAAAGATGGGCACAATAAAGGACAGAAATGATATGGACCTAATAGAAGCAGAAGATGTTAAAGGTAGAAAGAATACACAGAAGAATTATACAGAAAAGATCTTCATGACCCAGATAATCACAATGGTGTGATCACTCACCTAGAGCCAGACATCCTGGAATGTGAAGTCAAGTGAGCCTTAGGAAGCATCACTACAAACAGAGCTAGTAGAAGTGATGGAATTACAGTTGAGCTATTTCAAATCCTGAAAGATGATGCTGTGAAAGTGCTGCACTCAATATGTCAGCAAATCTGGAAAACTCAGCAGTGGCCACAGGACTGGAAAAGGTCAATTTTCATTCCATTCCCAAAGAAAGGCAATGCCAAAGAATGCTCAAACTAGAACACAATTGCACTCATCTCACATGCTAGTTAAGTAATGCTCAAAATTCTCCAAGCCAGGCTTCAACAGTACATGAACTGTGAACTTCCAGATGTTCAAGCTGGATTTAGAAGAGGCAGACGAACCAGA
>NW_011494105.1:13377-14587 GCF_000754665.1 Bison bison bison | reverse complement strand
GCTGCCGAGGCATGGGAGCAACCGCAGTGCCCACCAACAGATGAGTGGATAAAGAAGAAGGTGGCGTGTGTGCGTGGTATGTGTGCGTATGTATATATATGTTGCTCTTTTGTTCAGTCACTAAGTTCTGTTTCAACTCTTTTGTGACTCCATGGACTGTGGCCCTCCAGGCTCCTCTGTCCTTTGGATTTCCCAGGCAAGAATATTGGATTGGGTTGACATTTCCCTCTCCAGGGGATCTTCCCAATCCAGGGATTGAACCTTCATGTCATGCCTTGGCAGGAGGATTCTTTATCACTGAGCCTATGTACAGGGCTTCCCTGGTGGCTACAGGGCTACAGCCTTACATACAATGCTTATATATAGATATGGCTTATTATACATATAGGGCTTATAAATATATATAGTCTATATTGGGAAAAAGAAGGAAATTTTGCCACTTGCAGCTACATGTATGGATTTGGAGAGTATTATGCTAAGTGATAGGATTACCAGACCACCTGACCTGCCTTTTGAGACACCTATATTGAGATCAGGAAGCAACAGTTAAAACTGGACATGGTTCCAAATAGAACAGGCTGGTTCCAGATAGGAAAAGGAGTACGTCAAGGCTGTATATTGTCACCCTGCTTATTTAATTTATATGCAGAGTACATCATGAGAAACGCTGGGCTGGATGAAGCACAAGCTGGAATCAAGATTGCCAGGAGAAATATCAATAACCTAGATATGATATGCAGATGACACCACCCTTATGGCAGAAAGTGAAGAAGAACTAAAGAGCCTCTTGATGAAAGTGAAAGAGGAGAGTGAAAAAGTTGGCTTAAGGCTCAACATTCAGAAAACAAAGATCACGGCATTTGGTCCCATCACTTCATGGCAAATAGATGGAGAAACAGTGGAAACAGTGGCTGACTTTATTTTTCTGGGCTCCAAAATCACTGCAGACAGTGATTAAAGCCATGAAATTAAAAGATGCTTGCTCCTTCAAAGAAAAGCAATAACCAACCTAGACAGCATATTAAAAAGCAGAGAGATTACTTTGTCAACAAAGGTCCATGTAGTCAAAGCTATGTTTTTTCCAGTGGTCATGGATGTATGTGAGAGTTGGACTGTGAAGAAAGCTGAGTGCGGAAGAATTGATGCTTTTGAACTGTGGTGTTGGAGAAGACTCTCGAGAGTCCCTTGGACTGCAAGGAGATCCAACCAG
>NW_011494105.1:8137-13277 GCF_000754665.1 Bison bison bison | reverse complement strand
AGATGGCGATTGCAGCCATGAAATTAAAAGACGCTTACTCCTTGAAAGAAAAGTTATGACCAACCTAGACAGCATATTAAAAAGCAGAGACATTATTTTGCCAATAAAGATCCATCTCGTCAAGGCTATGGTTTTTCCATAGTAGTCATGTAGGATGTGAGAGTTGGGCTATAAAGAAAGCTGAGTACCAAATTATTGATGCTTTTGAACTATGATGTTGGAGAAGACTCCTGAGAGTGCCTTGGACTGCAAGGAGATCCAACCAATCTATCTTAAAGGAAGTCAGTCCTGAGTGTTCATTGGAAGGACTAATGCTGAAGCTGAAACTCCAATCCTTGGGCCACCTGATGTGAAGAGCTGACTCATTTGAAAAGACCCTGATGTTGGGAAAGATTGAGGGCAGGAAGAGAAGGGGACGATAGAGGATGAGATGGTTGAATGGCATCACCAAAGAGTCGCAAAGAGTCGGACACGACTGAGCGACTGAACTGAACTGATGCTAAGTGAAATAAGTCAGACAGAGAAAGACAAATACTGTATGATATCACTTTTATGTGGAATCTAAAAAATACAACAAACTACTGAATATAACAAAAAAGTAGCAGACTCACAGATACAGACAGAGAACAAGCTGGTGGTTACCACTGGGACAGGGCGGAGAGGGTTACCATGGGGGTAGGAGAGTGGATGGTACAAACGTTTGAGTGTAAAATACTCGAGGATGCATTGAACAACATAAGGAACACAGCCAATATTCTGTAATGACTGTTAAACCATTATAATATTTAGAACTGTATGCACTGATGGTAAAGCTATTTAAAATAAAGCAAGGAGTGATTACACAAAATTTGGGATAGTGCTTACCTCTTGTTGGGGTGAAAACATGGGTGAAATTAGAGAGAGGAACACAGGAATATTCTTAGGTCGCAACTCTCCGTGCGTAATCTGTGGAACACCAGCGTCTGTGTCCCCTGGGAGCTAGTTAGAAGCACAGAGTCTCAGGCTGTTCCCCAAATCTACCGAATCAGAATTTGTATTTTAACATGATGATCAGATGATTCACAAGCACATTAAAGATACTTGTAAGTTTCTATTTTAAGATAGATAGTGCATAAATACGTGTTTGTTTTAGCAATATTCTTTAAATGGTGTAGATTTGCATGCGTGGATGTTGAGGCAGGGTGGGGGGCGGGTACTGTTAAACTATGACTGCTCAGAATTGACAGAGAGTCTTTTGCCATCTAGCAGACAAGGAACTCAAAAGCGACTTGCACAATAATATGTAGGGTATGACACCAGGCAGCTTGGGATTGATCACAGTTCTGCCTCTTTCTAGCTGAATGATCTTAGGGATTTGTGCCTCAGATTTTTCATCTGTAAAATAAGAATAGTAATAGAACCTAATATTGGCATTGAGGCGCTAAACAGACTTAATACATGTATTAATGAAACACTTAAGACACTGCTTGGCACACATAAATGTTCAATAATTACTACCTACTATTATTATCTATGGATTCATAGCTGCACTATAATAGAGCAATACAGATTTGCTCAGAAAAATTATCCAAAACTTGGAAATACTGGAAAAAGGTGAGCAGCATGTCTTTTCAGGGTCATTCTAAGGCTTTCTCTAACTCCTTGGGCAGCCAAGGATTTATTTAGGAAAATGAACCTGGTTTGATTGTTCACTATTGATTAAAGTTCCAGACTTAGTGAAGTTGTGTATTACTCAGAGTTTTGTCCGGTAGAAATGCAAACGGTATCTGTCTTATAGAAACTATCACCCCAGAGTTTACATTTTACTGCCGTATAGCACAAGAACCGTTGGATATCTAACCCAACAATCTTCCCTGCATTCTAAACTTTCTTTCATTAAGTTGATGGAGTTTCTTTTGTTAATTTTATCAAGTTTACTGCCTATAGTGATCTTTCAAATGCTCCTTGAATTAGCCTTAATAGCTTACTCTTTTCTTCCTTGATAAATTGCATAACCTCTTTGATGTGTTTCTCTTACATTTGTAGAAGTCACAGTTTTCAGTTTTGAAAACTGGGTTTTCATAGACTAAAGGATACAAGCCAAGTCTATGATAACGGTTGTCTCTAAAGAAAGAGAGGCTTGGAACTAGGATAGATCACATGGGGATTTCAGTGACCTTTAATGTATTATTTCTCTGATTTAAAAATAAAAGAGAGACCTGTGATATGTGGCAGAAGCCAACACATTATAAAGCAATTATCATCCAGTTAAAAATTAAAAAAAAAAAATCTGAAGTGGCTTCTTTGGTGGCTCAGTGGTAAAGAATCCACCTGCCAACACAGGAGACACAGGTCTGATCCCTGGTCCAGGAGGTTCCCGTGGGCCGTGGAGCAATTGAGCCTGTCCCCACAACGCCTGAGCTCGCTCACTGGAGCCGGGAGCTGCACCTGCTGAAGTCCGTATGCCTATGGCCAGTGCTCCCCAGAAGAGAAGCCGCTGCAGTAAGAAGCCCGCGTGCTGCAGGGGGGACTCGTGCCTGCTCGCTGTAGCGAGGGGAAGGCCCCAGCAGCAAGGAAGACCCAACACCGCCAACAGTAAAGAAAGAAAGAAAATTACAAAATACATAAACTTTTTATGAAAAGATCTGAAGCATAGATAGTACAAACATCTACAGTTACTAAGCCAAAATAGTGGACATACGATATCATATTCATCTCTGGGTGTTTTTAAGTTTCCCCAAAAGTGAAGCGGTAAAGTACCTAAGCAACTTTTAGGGCAAGATAGAAAGTACTATGCACTCATTAATCCCAAATTATTGATCCCACAGCATTTAAGAGGATGGAGGCTTTGTCTAAAGATTGTACACTGGGGGCCCAGGAGACATGAGTTAAAGCTCTGAGTCCAAAACTAATTAGCTGCGTGACCTTGGGTAGGAAACTTCCTTTCTTTGAATATCAGTTTTGTTGTCTGTAAGATAAATACTGAAAAATTATTTTCTTTACTTCACCCTACTTATGAATTTTGAACTGTAAATGGCGTGAAAAGAATTGCAAGAAAGTTTTTTTCTGTGGTGCTTCAGAGCTCTTTAAAATTAGTATTAATATGCACTCCCATGTTTATGGAAACATCTCTCAGAATAGCCATATGTGGAGACAACCCGAATGTCCATCACCGGATGAATGGATACAGAACGTGTGGTGTGAATATTCAACGGGATGTTCTCCAGCCGTGAGAAAGGCCATCGTGCCATTTGCAGCAACAGAGAATGGACTCTGAGAGCAGGAAGCTAAGGGAGAGAAGTCAGACAGAGGCACACAAATATCACATGACACCACTTACATGAAGAATCTAAAAAACATCTGAACTCTACAAACAGAGGAAAATGGTGGTTGCCAGGCACTGGGAAGTGAGCCAGGTCTGATGCTGTTAGAGGCACAAACTTGCACCAAACGGTAAATCCTAGAGACCTAGTGCAGAAACAGTGAACACAGACAATACTTCTTATGGTCATCAAACCTTTTAAGAGACTCTGTGTGTGTTTGTCTTAGTCGCTCAGTCATGTCCAGCTGCTTGCAACACTGTGGGCTGTAGCTCCCAAGGCTCCCCTATCCACAGGATTCTCCAGGCAAGAACACTGGAGTGGGCTGACCCAGGGATGGAACCCCGGTCTCCTGCATTGCCAGGCAAATTCTTTACCGTCTGAGCCACCAGGGAAGCCTAAGAGACTAGATCTTCATTAATCCAACCACCAAAAAGAAACAATACTTATATGACAATTAGAGGTGCTACTTATCATTACAAGGGCAACTATACATAAAACTATCAAATTAGCATGTTAAACACCTTAAATTGGCACAAGAAATATGATATGTCAGGTGGATTTCAATTTGAAAAATAAAATTAGGATTCAAAGGTTCAAACATATACAAGGCAGATAGTATGATAAATTAATTCAGATTTACTTCTTATCCAACTTGAACAGTTAACAATTTTAGCATTTTTACCATCAGCTCTTCTCCCACTCAGATTTTAACTTTTAATATAACTTATTTGATAATTGTAATGTATTTTAACATAACTTTTTAAGTTGCAAAAATAATACAGGCTTCCCTCCTAGCGCAGTCGGTAATGAATCTGCCTGCAATGCAGGAGACCCAGGTTTGATTTCTGGTCAGGGAAGATCCCCTGGAGAAAGAAATGGCAACCCACTCTAGTATTTTTGCCTGGGAAATCCCATGGACAGAGAAGACTGGTGGTGTGCAAGAGTCGGACATGACTTAGAGACTAAACCACACCACATACACCCTTTAGCCTCACCAATTCTTTATTTTTGCCCCATTTATATACACAAGGCGATGGCACCTCACTCCAGTCCTCTTGCCTGGAAAATCCCATGGACGGAGGAGCCTGGTGGGCTGCAGTCCATGGGGTCACTAAGAGTCGGACACGACTGAGCGACCTCACTTTCACTTTTCACTTTCGTGCATTGGAGAAGGAAATGGCAACCCACTCCAGTGTTCTTGCCTGAAGAGTCCCAGGGACGGGGGAGCCTGGTGGGCTGCCGTCTATGGGGTCGCACAGAGTCGGACACAACTGAAGCGACTTAGCAGCAGCAGCAGCATATAAACATATGTACATAATAAACACATAAAATATTAATGCATGCATGTGTTTGCTCAGTCTTGTCCACCTCTTTGCAATCCTCTGGACTGTAGCTTGCCAGGCTCCTCTGTCGTGGGATTTTCCAGGTAAGAGTACTGGAGTTGGTCGCCATTTCCTACTCCACATAAACTATTCATGTATGTAACATTCAGAACCATTATCACTAGAGACTTTAGTGAGCAGTTCCTAGGAAAACCCCATAGAGTTACCAAAACTGGGACACCTTGCCGTCATATAGTTTTGTCATCTAATCCACGGTTCATATTTAGACTTGTCTGCTGCTGCTAAGTCGATTCAGTCGTGTCCGACTCTGTACGACCCCAAAGATGACAGCCCACCAGGCTCCCCCGTCCCTGGGATTCTCCAGGCAAGAACACTGGAGTGGGTTGCCATTTCCTTCTCCAATGCATGGAAGTGAAAAGTCAAAGTGAAGTCGCTCAGTCGTGTCTGACTCTTAGCAACCCCATGGACTGCAGCCCACCAGGCTCCTCCGTCCAT
>NW_011494105.1:4231-6802 GCF_000754665.1 Bison bison bison | reverse complement strand
TCCCTTCTGCCCTGAGACTGACCCTCCCGCAGTCCCAGGACAGGAGGTGGGCCCGGTGTGTTTCAGGGCCTCCCTGAGCTCTGAGCCGCCACAGCACCTGGGGTCATGAGGGGCAGAGCCAGCTGATGAACTGGCAGGAGCGGAGGCGGCCTCGGCTTCAGTCCTGAGGGCCGCTCCCTGTTCCCCTGAGCCAGGTGCCTGCCATCAGCTCTGAGTCCAGAAACAGCTCTAGAGAGAACCCCAAAGACACGGGCTGGAGTGGACGTGAGTCCTGGAATCCCCCGCGTGCCTGGTGGGGAGGATCCTGAGTTCCCACTGGAGCTGTGCCAGGTGGGGGCACTGCCCGCTGAGGTGGGTGATTGTCCATCGGACGTCCTACTGAGTTCCCCCACCAGAGCTGGTTCAGAGAGCTGAGGTCACCTGTTCTCTCCTCCTTCCTCTCCCCCAAATCTGGACGCACCCCACCCCCTACTCTGCCAGCCTGTAAGCATTTCCTGAGACCCCACTGCCTTTAGGGGTCCTGCCCACTACGTGTTCCTAATCTAACCTGGGCGTGAAAGCTAACATAACTTGCGGGTCAACCCTGTCTCCAGAAGCGTGCTAAGTGCATTAACACGCGTTCCGTCCCTATCGCACAGAATCTGAGGAGAACTGAGCAAGCTGAGGCTCAAGGAGGTTGAGTTGCTCTGCCGAGTCTCCTGACTCTTCCTCTGCACTTTTTGCCCGGTGGAAAAGTTCTGTTTACCGAGGAGGCTAATTCCCACTCCAAGCTGTCACACACCCTCCTCTGCACCGTCAAGCTGCCCCGTCGTCGCTGTTCAGGCCCCAGCCCCTCTCCCTCTCTGAAGCCCTCACTGTTCACTGCAACGGCTCCTACCACAGAGTGGGCACCACGCAATTCACCCCATGTCCCAGGAGCGGGTCTGTGTCTCAACAATATTTCAAGGTCCTAAATGACCAAAGCCCTGCTTTATGCTATTTTGACAATTGTTGTTTAAATACTTTTGAACAACTGCAATTGTTTGAATATTTTTTGCATAACAGAGACTATTCAAGAATTTGCTCTTTGCTGGATACAAAACCGAGAATAGCCTCTGCTTGAGAAGTTCTAATGTAATAAAGAAACAAAACAATGCAGTTGGAGGTGGGTGGGGAAGGAAGACTCAGAAAGGTTGACCAAGCCCGGATAAGCGAGTGTAAATGCATCTGAGTGAGTCACACTCAGCCTCCAGCTTGCAGCAGCACACACGAGGGAATTCCGCTGGGTGAGGGGAGGCCCCTGGCAGGGCTGAGGCAGGACTTCGCAGGCGTCATGGAGGACATCCACAGGCTCTTCACTAGCTGGGAGCCTCGGGTCCGTCTGCAAGGCTGTCAGTCAAGGCCGTCGTCAGTGAGGATTATCGTAGATGGGCCTCTGAAGGACTCACGTGTTCCTCTGGGAGTCGGGCGGGAGGAGTAGGTGAGGAGGGAACCTAGTCTGTCTGGACCAGGGAAGATGGTGAGAAAGGGGGAGCGGGAGAGGAGGACCAGAGCCCTCACTTACTGGGAAGCAGGATGGAGGCGCTCAGCCTAAACCCAGAGCTGAACGACTCTGTGTGTATGTGTGTAAGTGTGTGTGAGTGTGTGTGAAAGTGTGTGTGAGTATGTGGGTGTGTGTGTGTGAGTGGATGTGTGTCTGAGTGTGTGTGTGAGTGTGTGTGTGAGGGTGTGTGTGTGAGTATGAGTATCGTGAGAGTGTGTGTGAGAGTGTGTGAGTGAGTGTGTGTGATGTGTGGGTGTGTGTGTGTGTTTGTGTGAGTGTGAGTTGTGTGTGTGAGTGAGTGTGTGCGAGTGTGTGTATGAGTGTGTATGAGTGTAAGAGTGTGTGAGTGTAAAAGTGTGTGTGTCTAAGTGTGTGAGTGTGTGTATGTGAGTGTGTGTGTGTGTGTGTGTGCGTGTAATCTGGCTGTCATCCTATGAGAGCAAAAGATAAACATCAACATTCATTGTGGACCGGAGACTCATGGACATTTTCATTTGGGCAAAATTAAGCCCTAAACCAAGAAAGTTACAAAAGGAGGAGCGAATATGAAAATTACACTAGTCACCTGGGTGGGGAAACGGAAGTCCAGGGCAGGAAGCTGATTTTGCCGGTTACATTTCAAGGCTGAATCATATGAGAGGATTCCACCACACCAGCGGGACCCTGACTTTCAGCGCTGCATACTGTGACCTGTATTTAGGGGTACAGGCACAAGAGAATGGGGATGACCTTACATTTACTGATGATTCACTATGTTCCTGGAGAAGGCAATGGCACCCACTCCAGTCCTCTTGCCTGGAAAATCCCATGGACGGAGGAGCCTGGTGGGCTGCAGTCCATGGGGTTGTGAAGAGTCAGACACAACTGAGCGACTTCACTTTCCCTTTTCACTTTCATGCATTGAAGAAGGAAATGGCAACCCACTCCAGTGTTCTTGCCTGGAGAATCCCAGGGACAGGGGAGCCTGGTGGGCTGCCGTCTATGGGGTCGCACAGAATCAGACACGACTGAAGCGACTTAGCAGCAGCAGCAGGAGTTTTATAGTTTTT
>NW_011494105.1:3743-4106 GCF_000754665.1 Bison bison bison | reverse complement strand
CAGCCCACGCCCCGTCCACTGTGGCAGGACGCTTCTCGTTACAGCCCACGCCCCGTCCACTGTGGCAGGACGCTTCTCGTTTACTTTTTAAATACGTATTTGTCTGACTGTGCCAGGTCTTCGTTGCCACATGTGGGATCTAGTTCCCTGACCAGGATTCGAACCCAGGCCCCCTGCACTGGAGCGCAGTGTCTTAGCCGCTGGATCACCAACGAAGGCCCCATTACTTCCTTTCGAAGAAGACTTATACCTGCTTGGTGTTCTCCTGTATTGTACCTTGCACAGGTGGGCACGCTCAGTAGTACTGTCTGAGTGATGATCAGTTGCCATCTCTGCAGATGACGCCTGGAGAACTAGCCCTGC
>NW_011494105.1:0-1131 GCF_000754665.1 Bison bison bison | reverse complement strand
ATGGATTATGACAGAACCCCTAAATGTTATGAAGACTACATAATCCAGGGAAAACAGCAGGTCAGAACATCTAGAGTGTGATAAAAATGAGTAACAAAAAGCCTGGGAAAGTGTTGGGGGCCAGAGTGCGGTACTCTGCCCGTGGCAAAGGTTATGAGGAAGGAGGCTCGACATACGCAAAGGCGGGATCGAGCCTCAGGAGTCCCCCTGGAAATCCTCGAGCATCTACCCCCATAACCAGAGCCTGCCTACTTTACTACTTTGTGCTCTCACCTACACCTCTGACTACGGGGGGCTGTCCCCCACCACCTCTTTCAGAGAAGGAGTTAACTTAGAGCTCCAGTTAATAAAAACTCCTGGGCGTGACAAGAGTGTTTTAACCTACAAACTCCTCTGAAGGTTCTCTAGCCTGCCTGACAGGCTTGTCTGGCCACATGTGATTGCTCACAGCATCCCAACCGTGAGAGGAAAGAGATGCTTTAAACCTTCTAAAAACAGGTTCCTTAGAAAAGTTAGAAAACTATTAGTATAAGTATAATGGGCTGATTAGAAATTGTATTGGTGAAGGGTTTTTCATTTGTTGAGCCAATGTTTGTTGCTAAGACTCCACATCCCCTGCCCTTACACACATTAATGAATATACAGAAGAAATAAGTATTAACCTTTGATATTAATCACGTTAGACCTTAGGCTAAGTAAATTCTTTCCTTAACTAAAACCCACTACACCCTCACCCTACAGGAATGTAACTTTATTGGGTGGTGTCTGTTTAAGAATAATCACCCCTGGAGAAATAAGTGTCCTGGTTGACTGACCGCTGTCACAAGGAGAGGGTCATAAATTGTCAGCAGGCCCCCCTGGCCAGAAGATGATGTAACACCCCTAAGACCTCTGTATACATTTGTATGAAGCACCTGACTTTGATAAAAGTCAGGACTGCTGACCCCGCGTGACTTTTGCATAACATCTCAGTGTATAAAAGTAGACCATGGAAAATAAAGAATTGGGATCAGTTTCTCGAAATACTGGTCTCCCCATGTCGCTCTCTCTCTCACTCTGGCTGAGTCTCCATCTGGAGCGCGGAACCCACCATGCTTACTAATTATGCCTGGGCTTCTAAGATCTGACCAG
>NW_011494104.1:21433-21883 GCF_000754665.1 Bison bison bison | reverse complement strand
TGCACAAGGAATATTCTTCTAATTCTGGAATTGAGCTGTAGGAGTTGCTTGTATATTTTTGAGATTAGTTGTTTGTCAGTTGCTTCATTTGCTATTATTTTCTCCCATTCTGAAGGCTGTATTTTCACCTTGCTTAGAGTTTCTTTTGTTGTGCAGACGGTTTTAAGTTTAATTAGGTCCCATTTGTTTATTTTTGCTTTTATTTCCAATATCGTGGGAGGTGGGTCATAGAGGAGCCTGCTGTGATGTATGTTGGAGAGTGTTTTGCCTATGTTCTCTTCTAGGAGTTTCATAGTTTCTGGTCTTACGTTTAGATCCTTAATCCATTTTGAGTTTATTTTTGTGTATGGTGTTAGAAAGTGTTCTAGTTTCATTCTTTTACAAGTGGTTGATCAGTTTTCCCAGCACCACTTGTTAAAGAGATTGTCTTTAATCCATTGTATATTCTTG
>NW_011494104.1:20653-21333 GCF_000754665.1 Bison bison bison | reverse complement strand
TTGATTTGCAGATATTGAAGAACACTTGCATCACTGGGATAAAGCCCACTTGGTCATGGTGTATGATCTTTTAAATGTGTTGTTGGATTCTGATTGCTAGAATTTTGTTAAGGATTTTTGCATCTATGTTCATCAGTGATATTGGCCTGTAGTTTTCTTTTTTTGTGTTGCATCTTTGTCAGGTTTTGGTATTAGGGTAATGGTGGCCTCGTAGAATGAGTTTGGAAGTTTACCTTCCTCTGCAATTTTCTGGAAGAGTTTGAGTAGGATAGGTGTTAGCTCTTCTCTAAATTTTTGTCAGAATTCAGCTGTGAAGCCATCTGGGCCTGGGCTTTTGTTTGCTAGAAGATTTCTGATTACAGTTTCAATTTCTGTGCTTGTGATGGGTCTGTTAAGATTTTCTATTTCTTCCTGGTCCAGTTTTGGAAAGTTGTACTTTTCTAAGAATTTGCCCATTTCTTCCACGTTGTCCATTTTATTGGCATGTAATTGCTGATAGTAGTCTGTTATGATCCTTTGTGTTTCTCTATTGTCTGTTGTGATCTCTCCATTTTCATTTCTAATTTTATTGATTTGATTTTTCTCCCTTTGTTTCTTGATGAGTCTGGTTAATGGTTTGTCAATTTTATTTATCCTTTCAAAGAACGAGTTTCTGGCTTTGTTGATTTTTGCTATGGTCT
>NW_011494104.1:16293-17937 GCF_000754665.1 Bison bison bison | reverse complement strand
TTTGGAATTTCAAAAATACAATGTTAAAGAAAGGAAGAAGGAAAAGAAAGAGAGAAAAAGAAAAAAAAATCACAAAAATTATAAAGAAAATATAGGTACAAAATTGATAACAAATACCAAAAAGCAGAAATTAAAAATCTAGAGTAGATTTTGGAGTTTCAGAAATTCAATGTTAAAGAAAAGAAGAAGAGAAAGGAAGACAGGAAAAAAAAGTCACAAAAATTATTTTAAAATATATAGGTACAAAATTGATAACAAATACCAAAAAGCTAAAATTAAAAATCTAGAGTAGAGCTTGGAATTTCAAAAATACAATGTTAAAGAAAAGAAAAAAATAAAGAAAGAAAGAGAGAGAGAGAAAAAAACAAGGTTACAAAAATTATAAAGAATACATATATATATGAAGTTTCCTTTAAAAAAATAGGGTCTTTTTTTTTTTGCAAAGTAATAGTAGGTTATAAAAGTGAAAATTAAAGGTGTAATAGAGGACTTAAATTTTTTTAAAATATTAAAAAAAAAAGAAAGAAAGAATGATCATAAAAATAGTAAAAATATTATCTAGGACTTTCTCTGGTTTTGTGTGTATTGTGGGGACAGTTCATTTTTGGCTAGTTCCTTAGTCCGGCTTATATTTCTCAAGATCTATAGGCCCCTTCCTATGTAGTAGGCACTAAGGACAGGGTTTTAATCTATTGCCTGTCGCTTCCAAGGCGGTTCCCTCTGTTATAGCTTCTTCTGTTTGCTGGTCTCTTCAGTGTCTGATTTCTGCCCTGACACAAAGGGGGCAGTGGTGGACTCTTTTTTTCTTGTTTTAGGCTCACTTGTTCAGTCATGCTGTGGGGAGGGAGGGACGCTGCAAACAAATAACACTGGCGTGTGCTCACAGGTCCTCAGCCGCACTGGGCCTGCCCCTGCTCACAGCGCGTGTAGCCTCCCTGCCCACACTGCTCAGGTTCTAGGTTGCTCCGCCAGGAACCATCCGAGGCCGGCCCTGGGCTGCCTGCACCTCCCAGGTCTAAGCCGCTCAGGTTCAGGCACTCGGGTTGTCCTCAGAGGCGCAAACTTGGTTGGGCCTACGTTTTGTGCCCTTCCCAGGTTCGAGCAGCTCAGGTGATGAGGTGTTTGGCGAGCGTGGTTGCTGTGACTTATCGCCTCACCACCACTCGGTATTCTGGGTGTACAACTGGCACACCTTCTCTGGTGGACGTTTACCGTCCAGAACCCCAAGAAGTCTTAGTTAGCAAAGAAGCCTGCTTACAGTTTTGTAGATAATGTCTGGGGCTGCGATTGCCCCCTTCCGGCTCTGGCTGCCTATCACTGGAGGGGGATGGTCTGCAGCCAGCTATCTCTGTTCAGTCCTTTGTTCTGTGCACAGGCCTAGTGTTGTCTTAGGTTAGGGCTGGCTTTTCGAGTGGTAGTTATCCCACAGTCTGGTTTGGTAGCCCAAATTAGTTCCCTCAGATAGCGCTCAGGGCATTCTGGCCAGATCCTTACTCTAAATGATGCAGCCCACACCTCTCTGCCCAGCCCCTGCTTGCTAGTTGTGGGTACAGGTGTTTGCACTGCTTCTCCACTGGGGGAGTTACTGTTGGGCTCGTAATCTGTGGGTTTTAATTGTTTATTTATTTTTCCTCACTGTTATGT
>NW_011494104.1:15448-16193 GCF_000754665.1 Bison bison bison | reverse complement strand
GTCAATTAATGTTCCCTGAAGTCAGGAGTTCCCTGGAGTCAGGGTTTGGACTTAAGCCTCCTGCTTCCACTTATCAGTCTTATTTTTACAGTAGTCTCAAAACTTCTCCTTCTATACAGCACCATCGATAAAACATCTAGTTTAAAGATGAAAAGTTTCTGCACCATGAAGGTCACCCAGAGAGGTTCACAGCATTACATGCAAAAGAGAAGAGGGAGGAGGGAGTTAGAGCTGACCCAAATGAGATGAGGTGGAATCAGTAGAGGAGAAAGTGGGCTAGCCAGTAATCACTTCCTTATGTGCACTCCACAACTGGACTGCTCAGAGATGTTCACAGAGTTATACAGAGAAGAGAAGAGGAAGGAAGGAGACAGAGGTGGCCATGAGGATAAAAGGGGGGAATGAAAAGGAGAGAGATAGATCCAGCCAGTAATCAGTTTCCTAATTGTTCTCCACCGTCTGGAACACACAGAAATTCACAGAGTTGGGTAGAGTAGAGAAGGGTTTGGGAGGAGACAGAGGCGACTGGTGGAGAAAAAGGAGATTCCAAAGTAGGAGAGAGCAGTCAAGCCAGTAATCTGACTCCCAAGTAAAAAATGGGTACTGAAGATTGGGTTCTTAAACGTACAAAATTGGTAACAAATACCTAAAAGCAAAAACTAAAAATCAAGAATAAAGTTTGGAATTTCAAAAATACAATGTTAAAGAAAGGAAGAAGGAAAAGAAAGAGAGAAAAAGAAAAAAA
>NW_011494104.1:13396-15348 GCF_000754665.1 Bison bison bison | reverse complement strand
AAAGTGGTCTTCCTGTCCTATTCCTCCACCATCTTAGCTCCTCCCCCACAAGCTAGTTTTAGAAAAGGTAAAGGAACCAGAGAATAAATTACCAACATCTGCTGGATCATCAAAAAAGCAAGAGAATTTCAGAAAAACATCTATTTCTGCTTGATTGACTAGGCCAAACCCTTTGACTGTTTGGATGACAATCAACTGTGGAAAATTCCGAAGGAGATGGGAATACCAGAGCACCTGACCTGCTTCTTGAGAAACCTATATTCAGGTCAGGAAGCAACAGTTAGAACCAAATATGGACTGGTTGAATCTCCTTGCAGTCCAAGGGACTCTCAAGAGTCTTCTCCAACACCACAGTTCAAAAGCATCAATTCTGCAGTGCTCAGCTTTCTTTATGGTCCAACTCTCCCATCCATACATGACTACTGAAGAAACCATAGTTTTGACTAGATGGACCTTTGTTGGCAGAGTAATGTCTCTGTTTTTTAATACACTATCTAGGTTGGTCAGAGCTTTTCTTCCAAGGAGCAAGCTTCTTTTAATTTCATGGCTGTGGTCACCGTCTGCAATTATTTCGGAGCTCAAGACAATGAAATCTGCCACTGTTTCCATTGTTTCCCCAACTATTTGCCATGAAGTGATGGGACCAGGTGCCATGATCTTCATTTTTTGAATGTTGAGTTTTAAGTCAGCTTTTTCACTTTCTTCTTTCACCCTCACCAAGGCGTTCTTTAGTTCCCCTTCACTTTCTGCCATAAGGGTGGTGTCATCTGCATATTTGAGGTTATTGATATTTCTCTCAGCCATCTCAATTCCAGCTTATGATTCATCCAGCCTGGCATTTCGCATGATGTACTGTGCATATAAGTCAAATAAGCAAGGTGACAATATACAGCCTTGAAGTACTCCTTTCCCAATTTGAAAGCAGTCCATTGTTCCACATCCATTTCTAACTGTTGCTCCTTGATTTCTCAGGAGGCATGTAAGGTGGTCTGGTATTCCCATCTCTTTCAGAATTTTCCAGTTTGTTGTGATCCACACAGTCAAAGGCTTTAGTGTAATTAATGAAGCAGAAGGAGATGTTTCTCTGGAATTCTATTGTTTTTTTCTATGATCCAATGGATGTTGGTAGTGTGATCTCTGGTTCCTCTGCCTTTTCTAAATCCAGCTTCAACACGTGGAAGTTCATGGTTCATGTACTGTTGAAGCCTTGCTTGGAGAATTTTCAGCATTACTTGGCTAGCATGTGGGATGAGTGCAAATGTGTGCAGTTGAGGGCATTTACTAAGTGAAATAAGTCAGAGAACAACAAATAGTATATGGTATCACTTTTTAATGTAGAATTTTAAAAAGTCAAATTTCTTGAAATGGAGAGTATAATGCTGCTTACCAGGGGCTGGGGGGTGGGAGAAATTTGAAGATGTTGATCAAAGAGTACAAACCTCCAGGGAGAAGATGAGTAGGTACACACAGTGATTAGAGTGCAATTTGGTATTACCTACTTGAAAGTTGCCAAGATAGTAGATCTCAGCACCAAAAAGAAATGGGAATTATGTGAAATGATACAGATGTTAGCTAATGTTGTTATGGGAATCATTTTGCAATATATATCAAATAAATGTCATGCATTTTAAATGTTTATGATGTTACATTCAATTATATCTCAATAAACCTAGAGGTTGATGTTCCTGGCAGGCAGAACCACTTTTGTGGCATTGTCCATGCTGATGTTCACTGAAAAATTCCTGTCCTGGGAAAGGAGACACTCAAGAGGCAATTTTATTTTAAAATGCCTAAAAAGCAAGAGACAACTGGAGATAAGATTATTGGTCAAAAGTTGGAAATAAAAAGAGATCTCAGAAACCTAAAATGCTCTTCCTCACTGACATTATAGTTCCTTTTTGGGACAAGATGCTGGTGTCACAGAAACCTTTGGAAAACATTACCATAGCCCA
>NW_011494104.1:10592-13296 GCF_000754665.1 Bison bison bison | reverse complement strand
AGGAGGAAAGGGGGATGACAGGATGGCATGACCAACTCGATGGACATGAGTTTGAGTGAACTCCGGGAGATGGTGATGGACAGGGAGGCCTGGCGTGCTGCAATTCATGGGGTTGCAAAGAGTCGGACATGACTGAGTGACTGAACTGAACTGAACTGATACACCAAAAACAAGTGAAATTTACCTTAGGAAGAAATACTGGCTTAATATCAATTGATAAAATAATTAATTTAGTAAGCCATATCAATAGTATAAAGAAAGATTATTTCAATAGATTTAGAAAAGTATTTGAGAAAAATGAATGTCATTTCACAGTATATTAAAAACACTCAACGAACTAGAAAGAGAAAGAAATTTCCAACCTGGTTAAAAGTCATCTGTGAAAATTCTAACTAGTACCATACTTAGTAATGAGAAACGGAAAAATTTCCTGCTAAGATTAGTTATAAGACAAGGATATCTGCTCTCATCACTTCGTTTCAACTTTTTACCAGAGGTTCTAACTAGAGCAATTAGGTAAGAAAATACACTACTCAAAAACAAGGAAATGAGGGCTGCAAAGACGGTTCAACACCCACAATGTGATTCACTACACTAACACAGTGAAGAATAAAAACCATGTGATCATCTCAATAGACACCAAAAAAGTATTTGACAAAATTCAATGTCCTTTCATGATACAAACTCTGAACATTCTGGAAACAAGGGGAACATACCTCTCATAGCAAAGGCCATATACAACAAGCCTATAGCTGTCATACTCAGCAGTGAAAAGCTTTTCCTCTAAACTCAGGAAAATTACAAGGATGCTCACTCTTGGCCACTTTTATTCAATGTAGTACTGGGAATCCTAGGCAAAGCAATTAAGTAAGAGAGAGAAATAAAGAACATCTAAGTCAGAAGGAAGTAAAACTGTCTCTATTTTCAAATGACATGATCTTATATACAGGAAATTTTAAGACCCCACCAAAAATGTGATACATAATAAACACATTAAGTAAAATTGCAGATAAAAATCATATACAGAAATCAGTTGCATTTCTGTACACTGATAATGATTTATCAGAAAGAAAAAAAATCTCACTTACATAGTATCAGAAGGAATAACTCACCTGGGAATAAATTTAACCAAAGATGTGAAAGACCTGTACACTGAAAACAAGACATTAAAGTAAAAGCCACAAATCAATGAAAAGGTATTCTACGTTCATGAATTGAAAGAATATTGCAAAAATGTCCATTCTACCCAAAGAGATCTGCAGATTCAATGCAATTCCTATCAGAATTCCAATGGTGCTTTTCACAGAAATAGAAAAAATAATGCTAAAATCTGTAGGAAACACAAAAGATCTCAAATAGGCAAAGCAGTTTTAAGAAAGAAAAACAAAACTAGAGGCATCACACTTTCTGATTTCAAACCATATTATAAAGCTATACTAATCAAAATGGTATAATATTGGCACAAAAACAGACACATGGAACAGAACACAGACCTCAGAAATAAACCCTTGTATACATGGTCAATCAGTTTACTACAAATGAGCCAAGAGCATATAGTGGGGAAATAAGTATCTTTGCAATAAATGGTTTTGGAAAAACTAGATAGCCACATGCAAAAGAATGAAATTGGAGGCCTATGCTGCTGCTGCTGCTAAGTTGCTTCAGTCATGTCTGACTCTGCATGACCCCATAGACAGTAGCCCACCAGGATCCCCCATCCCTGGGATTCTCCAGGCAAGAACACTGGAGTGGGTTGCCATATCATACACCAAAAACAAAAGTCAATTGAAAACGGAGTGAGATTTGAACATATGACTTAAAACCACAAAACTCCTAGAAGAAAACATAGTGGGTAAGGTCCTTGACATCAGGTTGGCAATGATTTTTTGGATTTGACACCAAAATCACAAGTGACAAAAGCAAAAATCTTAGACCCGGTGCAGTACAATAAATAAATACTGAGGAAAAAATCTTTAAAAAAAAAAGCAAAAATCAATGTGAGATTATATCAATGTAAAAAAATTCTGCATAACAAAAGAAACAATCAACAAAATGTGAAGGCAACTATGGAATGGGAGAAAATATATGTTAAATTAAATATCTGATAAGGGGTAAAAATAAAAAAAAGTATACCAGGAAGTCATACAACTCTCTAGCAAAATAAATAAGCAATTCAATTTAAAAATAAGCAGACAAACTTAAAAGACATTTTCCCAAAGAAGACATACACATGGCCAACAGATAATCAAAAAAATTCTCAACACTGCTACTCATGCAAGAAATGCAAATCAAAACCACAATGAGATATCATTTCATACCTGGTAGAATGGCCATCAACAACACAATCAATAATAAGGTAAACCTATGGCTGATTCATGTTGATGTTTGGCAGAAACCAACACAATACTGTAAAGCAAGTCAGTCAGTTCAGTTCAGTCACTCAGTCATGTCCAACTCTTTGCAATCCAATGGACTGCAGCACACCAGGCCTTCCTGTCCATCACCAATTCCTGGATTTTACTCAAACTCATGTCTATTGAGTCGGTGATGCCATCCAACCATCTCATCCTCTGTTGTCCCCTTCTCCTCCCACCTTCAATCTTTCCCAGCATCAGGGTCTTTTCAGATGAGTTACTTCTTTGCATCAGGTGGCCAAAGTATTGGAGTTTTAGCTTCAGCATCAGTCCTTCCAATGAATATTCAG
>NW_011494104.1:8892-10492 GCF_000754665.1 Bison bison bison | reverse complement strand
ATAAACATGGACTGGTTGGATCTCCTTGCAGTCCAAGTGACTCTCAAGAGTCTTCTCCAACATCACACTTAAAAAGCATAAATTTTTCAGCGCTGGGTTTTCTTTATGGTCCAACTCTCCCATCCATACATGACTACTGGAAAAACCATAGCTTTGACTAGATGGACCTTTGTTGGCAAAATAATGTCTCTGCTTTTTAATATGCAGTCTAGCTTGGTCATAACTTTTTTTCCAAGGAGCAAGTGTCTTTTAATTTCATGGCTGCAGTCACTATCTGCAGTGTTTTTGGAGCCCCCCCAAATAAAGTCTGTCACTCTTTCCACTGTTTCCCCACCCATCTGCCATGAAGTGATGGGACCAGATGCCATGATATTAGTTTTCTGAATGTTGAGTTTTAAGTCAGCTTTTTCACTCTCCTCTTTCACTTTCATCAAGAGGCTCTTTAGTTCTTCTTTGCTTTCTGCCATAAGGGTGGTGTAATCTGCGTATCAGAAGGGATTGATATTTCTCCTGGCAATCTTGATTCCAGCTTGTGCTTCCTCCAGCCCAACATTTCTCATGATGTACCCTGCATATAAGTTAAATAAGCAGCATGAAAATATGCAACAATTATCTTTCAATTAAAAATAAATTAAAAAAAACACACAAGCAATAGCAAGTGTTGGTAGGGATATGGAGAAAAGGGAACCTTTGTGCACAGTTGGTAAGAAAGCAAATTACTGCAGTCACTATGGGAAACAGTATGGAGGTTCCTCAGAAAATTAAAAATATAACTACTATATGTTGAACAATCCTACTTCTGGATATCTATCCAAAGGACAGGAAAACAGAATCTTGATGTGGTATTTGCACTCCCATCTTCACTACAGTATTATTCACGTAGCCAAGATATGTAAAAAACCTAAGGTTCTGTCTGTGGATGAATGGATAAGGGTGATATAGAGTGTGTGCATATATATATGTGTGTGCTCAGTAGGGCCTGACTGTTTCTGACCCCATGAACTGCAGCCTGTCAGGATCTTCTGTTCATGGAATTTTCCAGACAGGAATACTGGAGTGGGTTCTCATTTCCTCCTCAAAGGGATCTTTCTGACCCAGGGATCAAATCTGGTCTCTTGCAGCTCCTGCATTGCAGGCATATTCTTTACCAGTGAGCCATCAGCGAAAAGAATGTATATGTATGTATGTATGTATGTATACATATACATATATATGTATGTATGTATACACATACACACACACAGAATATTATTTAGGCACGAGAGAGAAAGACATCTTCCTGTTTAAAACAACATGGATGGAACTTGAGGGTATTTCAGTTCATTTGGGTTCAGTAACACAGTTATGTCTGATTCTTTGTGATCTCATGGACTATAGCATGCCAGGCTTCCCTGCCCATCACCAACTCCTGGAGCTTGCTCAAACTCATATCAATTGAGTCAGTGATGCCATCCAAACATCTCATCCTCTGTCATCCCCTTCTCCTCCTGCCTTTAGTCCTTCCCAGCATCAGGGTCTTTTCCAATGAGTTAGTTCTTCACATCAGGTGGCCAAAGTATTGGAGTTTCAGCTTCAGCATCAGTCCTTCCAATGAATATTC
>NW_011494104.1:7554-8209 GCF_000754665.1 Bison bison bison | reverse complement strand
TCATGGGGTTGCAAAGAGTCGGACACAACTCAGCGACTGAACTGAACTGAACAGAATCTTCCCCCAGACTGATGACTGTCTTCACCTTGGTTGGGGGCATAGCCAGGGCCTGAGGGCTTGGGGCCTCACTGCTGAGCTGGTTCCATTTTTTTTCCTCTGTGTGTACCCCTTGTTAGAGGCAGGATGGGAAACCAAAGGGTTGGAGCCAGACCACAGATCTTTCTCTGCTCTTTCCCTGGTGCTCACCTACCCACTGGCAGTGGTGGCCTCTGCCTTTGAGGGGAGCAGTAGGGGATGGAGTGGGATCCTAGGTGCTGGAAGGTGCTCTGGGGGAAGTCCTGGCAAGCTGGTCAGAGCACCAGGCAGTGTTCAGTCTACTGCCTTTGCACTGGGCCTGGGGGCAAGCAAGCTGTACATGCTCTTCAAGACCAGGGTCTCAGTATCTTACAGCCTCTACAATAAGCCCTACTAATTTCCAGACCAGCTAAGGGGCTCATCTTGATGCAGAGTAGATGTTGTCATCTTCCCTCTGCTCTTTGAATTTGGGGGCCCTGAGGAGACAAAGCCAATCTTACCAGGTGTTCTCACAGCATCATCCCAACTCCAGACTAGGCTCCTCCAAATGTCTTTGCTGAACATTTCCTCCAATCTCTTT
>NW_011494104.1:3918-7454 GCF_000754665.1 Bison bison bison | reverse complement strand
GCTATGGGATAGGATGTGCTTAGTTGCTCAGTCATGTCTGACTCTTTGTGACCCCATGGACTGCAGCCCTCCAGGTTCCTCTGTCCATGAGGATTCTCCAGGTAAGAATACGGGAGTAGGTTACCATGCCCTCCTCCAGGGGACCTCCCCATCCCAAGGATCGATCCCAGGTTCTTGCATTGCAGGCAGGTTCTTTACTGACTGAGCTAACCAGGGAAGCCCAAGAAAACTGGAGTGGGTAGCTTATCTACTCTTTAGGGTATCTTTCTGACCCAGGGTCTCCTTCATTGCAGGCAGATAGTTTACCAGCTGAGCTACCAGGGAATCAGCATGGGATAGGATATGCAGTGACAATACTGCATACCCACTAGTTCAATGGTTAATGTTGCTGTCTCTTTAAGTCATCACCACTGGGCCCTCCCCTCCCTGAGCTTCTTGAGCTCTGAGTGGCACAGATACTTCCTCGTTGGTGGGGAGGAAACCAGTCACTGCACCCACAGCCAAGGGCAGGCAGCAGATCAGGAGCTTCTTGGATCTAACGTTAGAGCCTGTCATCAATTCTGCAGGAAAGGTGAGTGTAAGGGAAAGGGAGTCAGTCTGTGACTGACTCCATAGGGAGTAGGACCTGTGGGGAATAGGAAGAGTCCATGTGAAACTGACTAGTGAGCATGTGCATTCTAGCAAGTATGAGAAAGGGAAGCAAGACCTAGAAACAGTAACTTCACATGAGTAGGTTAGTAAGGATGTTTGATGTCAAATAGAGTAAGTTCAGAAGTGGTAAGCATCACTCTCCAGCTCTTGTTGCACATGCTCCTGTTGTTGTTTAGTCATTCAGTCATGTCTGACTCTTTGCAACCCCTGGACTGTAGCCAACCAGTCTCCTCTGTCCTACACTATCTTCTGGAGTTTGCTCGAAATTCATGTCCCTTGAATCAGTGATGCTATGTGATGCACATACTCTTGAAAGTAAAGTCACAGTCATGTCCAACTGTTTGTGATCCTTTGGACTGTAACCCACCAGGTTCCTGCAGCCATGAAATTTTCCAGGCAGGAGTACCGGAGTGCGTTGCCATTTCCTTCTCTAGGCACATACTCTTATGTGGCACATACTCTTAAATTCTCTCTCTTTCTCTGTATGTATGCATGCTCAGTCATTCTTGTCTGACTCTTTATGACCCCCTAGACTATAGCCCACCAGGCTCCTCTCTCCATGGAAATTACCAGGCAAGAATACTGGAATGGGTTGCCATTTCCTACTCCAGGGGATCCTCCTGACCCAGGAATCAAGCCCACATCTCTTGTGTCTCCTGCATTGGCAGCAAGATTCTTTACCACTGAGCCACCTGGGAAGACCCTCTCTTTCGTTAGTCCCCTAGTAAATGAGAAAGGTGATTGCTAGAACTACTGCAGGCACCAAAACACATTTTTGAAGTCAACAAACACCCCCCAAAAGCATATTCAGCAAAGACAAAAGGTACTCCCCCTGGGACTTATAAGGAAAGCTAACCTCAGAACAAGTTACAAAGTGAAAATTCTCTAATTCTCCTAAAACCTCCACTCTCCTTAACACTATCCACAATAGTACAGGAAACAACTAAGGGTATGAACCTGGTCCTCACTCCTTGCACTACAGGGACTCTTGAATATCTTCTCCCCAAGTCAAGCTGGGCTTTGTGGGCTGCCGTACCATGTTAATTTCCTCATCGCAACTGTGTACTGAAGTGGTGGGACTAGGATAACTGATTCAAAAACTCAAGTCATGGGCTGAATTATTAAAAATTTGCATGGAGAGCAACTTAATATTTTTAAGTAGAGATATACTAAGATAAATCTAAGAAATACACATTTTTATATATTGTGAATCACCACAATGGCATTTCTGCAGCCATAAAGTAAAGATTGGAGGAATATGGCAGGTGTGTTTAATATTAAGAAAAAACACAGACTGTGAATAGTGTATGTGATCGCATTGCAGCTACATAAAAATGTGCATTGCACATGGACAATAAGATCAAAGGAACTATAGAAAATAAAAAGTATTGCAAAATATAAAAATACATACATTTTTAACAGTCTCCTAAATAATTCCAAAAGATGCCAGGTTCAATGAGTACCAGACTAGCTAAATAAACCTTGACCCCTTGAAGTTTTAAAAGAAAAGATTGTACAAGTTTTACTTTTTCCAATAACTGTATACCTTTGTAACCCCAGATTTTAGCTGTTAAGAACCTCAGAAGAACTTTCCAAATTCCATTCCAAACTTTTCAGGAAGTTCCAAAGGGCACACCCAATAGTTTTGTGGATTCCCTGTAGCACACTTTTTCATTTCCACCTGTGACAAGGACATCTTGCTTTAGGTAAATTGTTCTTGGTTGTGAATCTTGTAGCTCTTTCTTCACTTCAGCTCTGCTGTCAATTAAGGGAACCTGTTGATTTCTAGACACAAAATAACTAATCACATCATGGGATTTGCCCCTGGGACAAACTTGACTGAAAGCTTTGGGTGGTGAGGGGTGCAGGAGAGATACTGCAGAAATGCAAACAGCTTTGGCTTGAGTTCTAGACAAAACTGCCCCCTGAGTTCTTTGAGATGGGTTATTGAGCCAGCCTCTCTCTTTGCTTTTCCTTTGTTGTTGGAGCAAACACAGTTATCTGTAAGAATCAGGTGGGTGACGTGAAGAGGTAGAGTTTGAAATGGACGGTAAAGCAGACAGGACTCAGGCAGAAATGTTGGGTGGGATATAGGGTCCTAGGAGGGAAAGCACCAGGTGGGTTTGGAAAGGCACTGAAATCTTCTGTGTCTGGAGTGGCTGACTGGTGATGTGGGGTAGGGGGTGGTGGTGGCAGGGATTCACTGGAAATGAGGCTGGAGAAGTAGGCTGAGGAGAGACTGTGTTCTCTTGTTCAGGTGCTCACGGGATCAGGCAAACTTGATCACAGAATGTTTAATTATATTAAATGATGTTTGAATGAGTATAATCACTTTAGTTTGAGAAGCCTCAGACTCAAAGGCAAGAGCATAATGAGCTGCAGGGGTGCCTTCCAGTCTCTCTAGCACACAGATCATATTTAGATTTATTTGTTTACTTATTTTTAATTGACATACAGTTGGCTTAAAATATTGTAGTACTTTCAAGTGTACAACATAGTGATTTGGCATTTTTATAGATTATGCTTCATGTAATCCAACCAGTCTATTCTAAAGGAGATCAGTCCTGGGGGTTCTTTGGAAGGAATGATGCTAAAGCTGAAACTCCAGTACTTTGGCCACCTCATGTGAAGAGTTGACTCATTGGAAAAGACTCTGATGCTGGGAGGGATTGGGGGCAGGAGGGGAAGGGGACGACAGAGGACGAGATGGCTGGATGGCATCACCAACTCAAGGGACATGAGTTTGAGTGAACTCCGGGAGTTGGTGATGGACAGGGAAGCCTGGAGTGCTGCTAGTCATGGGGTTGCAAAGAGTCGGACACAACTCAGCGACTGAACTGAACTGAACAGAATCTTCCCCCAGACTGATGACTGTCTTCACCTTG
>NW_011494104.1:0-1514 GCF_000754665.1 Bison bison bison | reverse complement strand
AGTTTTCAGAAATTTCATGTTTACTCCAGCACATAGTTTTAAAAAATAAAGTTGTACCACTTCAAAACACCCTTAAAATGTGTTTAGTTATCTTATGTATTAGTCATCTGTGAGAAATGGTAAAATGACTGGCAGTTTTCAGTAGAAAATGGATTCCTAGCAAAGGGAAAACCCACTCTTTATTTTGAGCTTGTGTGTGTCGGTTTGCTGGTTTATTTGTTTAGACACTGCCTTCTTCTCTTTGGACTGCTATTTTAAACAGAGAGAGAGAGAGAGTCTGGGTGGCTTAAAAACAACAGACATTTATTCCTCACAGTTCTGGAGGCTGGAAGTCCACGATCATGGTTGGCTTTGGGGGAGAGTCTTCTCTGAGATTGCAGAATGCCAGCCTCTAACTGTGCCCTCACACTCAATTAGAACAATCAATTAGAACAATCAATTAGAACAAGGCAATAATTCCAATCATGAGGAATATACCCTCCTGTCCTAAGACCCTTCCAGTGACACCACCTCCTAATACCTTCCTCTCCAGACTAGGTTTTCAACCTGTGAATGTTGAAGCAGGAGGGGGTGCACACAAATATTCAGACCATAGCCTATACAGACTCTTCTTGATATTTTCTGGTTCTTATAGGTAGTTATCGCCCTTCAGTGATCCTTGCAGATTTTTATTATCATCAAGGAAAGAGAAGTCACAGTCATACATGTTAATGTTTAATTCCAGGTGACACTGAAAATCGCTCAGTCCTGTCCAACTCTTTGCAACCCCAGGGACTATACACTCCATGGAATTCTCCAGGCCAGAATTTTTGGAGTGGGCAGCCTTTCCCTTCTCCAGGGGATCTTCCCAACCCAGGGATTGAACTCAGGTCTCCAGGGTAGTGGGCAGATTCTTTACCAGCTGAGCCACAAGGGAAACCAGTAAAGGTCTGGTCCCAAACACAATTGTGGAAGCGCTCCGTTCTCCTTTGCTCGCAAGGCGTCCAGGAGACCCGGGGACCGAGACATGTCGCTCTTAGGTTCCTAAGCTTACAGACCATCGGTGCCCACAGGTTTCCAGGAGTTCAGGTCCACCCTGCAGGAGCACAGGCTGCGCCTCCTCCTGGCTGGGAGGTCAGGGACCGGGAAGAGCGTCACGGGCAATAGCATCCTCCAGCGGAAGCACTTCCTCTCCAGGCTCGCGGCCACGGAGGTGACCAGGGCCTGTGCCACGGGGAGCTGCCGCTGGGCCTCGTGGGACGTGGAAGTCCTCGACACCCCGGACCTCTTCAGCCCCGAGATCGCCCAGGCAGACCCAGGCTTCGAGGAGAGAGGCCGCTGCTACCTGCTGTCGGCCCCGGGGCCCCACGCCGTTCTCCTGGTGACCCAGCTCGGCCGCTTCACCGCCCAGGACCTGCGGGCCTGGCGTGGGGTGAAGGCGCTCTTCGGGGCTGGCATCGCGGCACGCACCATCGTGGTCTTCACCCGCAGGGAGGACCTGGCGGGGGGCTCGTTGCAGCAGTATGTGCACGACA
>NW_011494103.1:26933-27425 GCF_000754665.1 Bison bison bison | reverse complement strand
GTTCTTCAGTGTATTCCTGCCACCTCTTCTTAATATCTTCTGCTTCTGTTAGGTCCATACCATTTCTATCCTTTATCGAGCCCATCTTTGCATGAAATGTTCCTTTGGTATCTCTGATTTTCTTGAAGAGACCTCTAGTCTTTCCCATTCTGTTGTTTTCCTCTATTTCTTTGCCCTGGTCGCTGAGGAAGGCTTTCTTATCTCTTCTTGCTATTCTTTGGAGCTCTGCATTCAGATGCTTATATCTTTCCTTTTCTCCTTTGCTTTTTGCTTCTCTTCTTTTCACAGCTATTCGTAAGGCCTCCTCAGACAGCCATTTTGCTTTTTTGCATTTCTTTTCACAGAAAACTAGTCAATCTAATCACAGTAGGACCACAGCCTTGTCTAACTCAATGAAACTAAGCCATGCCCGTGGGGCCACCCAAGATGGGCGGGTCATGGTGGAGAGGTCTGACAGAATGTGGTCCACTGGAGAAGGGAATGGCAAACCAC
>NW_011494103.1:25445-25603 GCF_000754665.1 Bison bison bison | reverse complement strand
AGTATCCTTGCCTGGAAAATCTCATGGACAGAGGAGTCTGGTGGACTGCAGTCCATGGGGATGTAAAAAGTCGGGCATGACTGAGTGACTAACACTTACTTACTTACTTACTTAAGGAAAGAAATCAAAGATGACATAAACAGATGGAGAGATAGTCC
>NW_011494103.1:22030-23076 GCF_000754665.1 Bison bison bison | reverse complement strand
GTTTCAAAAGGGAGGGGATATATGTATACCTATGGCTGATTCATGTTGAGGTTTTATAGTAAACAACAAAATTCTGTAAAGCAATTATCCTTCAATAAAAAAATAAATAAAAAATCTTAATCTTTTTTATTCTTGACAAATGCCATTCTTTTCTGATGCATGCTTGGGTTAAGAATTGCTTGCTTACTTTAGATGGTTTGTCATGGGGCCTCAATTTCATGTCCTTATCAATTCAAAACCAGATGTGACCTTGGAGGAACTCTAGGGCATCTCAGGAAGAGTTAGACAAGGACCCTTCATGAATGGGAACAGAATGAGCAGAGGTCCTCATGAAAATGTTGCTATAATTTGCATAGGGCCACAAGGCGAACATTGATCTGAAGTGTTCCTGTGAATGACCAGTGGACAGAACAGAGAAACAGACAGTAAATCAGAAGGTGGTGTATAAGATGGAATGTAAGCCTGGGAGAAGTAAATAAAGGGATGCCATGTCAAGGTCACCAGAACCTTGACAGTCATGGAGATGTAGATTAGAAAATTGATTCATAAATTCTAATATAAAACATAACTTCCCAAACTTGAAGTCAGGTGGGCATCAGATGAAAAATAAAGAGGAATCTGATTCAGATAGGCAGTTAAAAACTGGCCATGTTAAGGGGCCAAGAAATGTTAGCGATACTGATAATGAAGAAAAAATGAAAATTGTATAAAATATTGGATACTGAGTGGGAACCTATGGGACCCTCCAGAGTACAAAGTCTTTCCATACCCCCTGTTTCTCATTTGCAGGATAAAGATTTCAGCCTCTGGACCTTTCTGAATACCAAAGAGAAGATTCAGACAGTTACTAATCAGGGGAGTAAGGGAAAGCAGAAGCAAAGGAGGAGCATTCAAATAACAATAGTACAGCCATTAAAGGAGGATCTTGGTGCGTGCTCAAGGAGCATTCCATCACAATATTTCTGAGTTTTTCTATAGGACTAAGGCCCCCACCCAGGTGGAGGATGGTAACTTCAGGCTGAGAACAAGATTCCTAGAGCACCACT
>NW_011494103.1:21644-21849 GCF_000754665.1 Bison bison bison | reverse complement strand
TGATGGACAGGGGGGCCTGGCGTGCTGTGATTCATGGGGTCGCAAAGAGTCGGACACGACTGAGTGACTGAACTGAACTGAACTGATCCAGTTTATAACACTTAATCAGCAAATGATCAGATGAACTTTTCTTTGAGGAATAAGAAGATAAGGGAATTCAGCCCTGAGTAGGTAAAATAACCTTAGCTAGATGTCTTGGTATCAT
>NW_011494103.1:19623-20993 GCF_000754665.1 Bison bison bison | reverse complement strand
AAAGTAGAAATGAAAGTGTTAGCTGCTCAGTCAGGTCCAACCTTTGTGACTCCATGGACTGTACCCCACCAGGCTCCTCTGTCCATGGAATTCTCCAGGCAAAAATGCTGGAATGGGTTGCATTCCCTTCTCCAGGGGATCTTCCTTACCTCGGAATAAACCTTGGTCTCCTGCATTGCAGGCAGATTCTTTACTGTCTGAGCCAACAGGAAGCCCTAAATGGGTTGTAGAGACACTGTTTTTTTCATTTCCTTCAATTTCCTAGCCCCTTCTTTTCTCAGAACTGTGCTAACAACACAATTGCTCTGGAGACCAGGGCTCCTTTTCACATTTAAAATATGGGCTGCTGTTCTCTCTCTCCTTGCTTATTATTTCTAAGCCTGACCTGGGGCCCCATGGCTTTGGAGGAGCCAAGTGCTGACTCAGGAAAGGGAAAGGAGACACGAGGCCAGTTCTCCAAGGAGCGGAAAGCACTGCAGATTAGGAAGGCCTTTGTCATCTGTAATCTGACTATACCTACTTGAATAAGAAAGAACTGGAGGCCTTAGAGAAAATTTGTCCTCTTAAATGAATAATAATTATAGTGCAAAAGAGAAGAAGAAAAAAAGAGGAAACAAAATGAGGATGCTTTTCTTTCTTTCTTTTTTCTCCACTGAGAATGCCTAAGGTTTCATTAATGAAACTTGGATCCTTTCTCAGTAAATAAGGTTCTGACTTGCTGGCAAAAGACTGATGCAGAAATACCATATAATTACTAAAGCCTTGAAGGGAAATGTGCTTTAGGTGTTTCATGTTTTATTCATTTAATGTGACTTTTCAATTTTTTTAATTTTTTTTTAATTATGAAAGTATGATAACACATTTACAGGTGACTTGGAAAATAAAGAACAAGGTTACATATAGTTCCACTCTATATTAAAATTGTTTTCTAAAATATATAAGATTTTTTAGTTGGAACTTCAATATCAAACTCTCAAAAATTAACGGAATGAATATACAGAGAAGTAGAAGGATATAATAGACCTGAAAAACACTGAAATAAATTATTTTTATGCCCACCTTGCTGACTGATTTTAGGGTGACTTACATAAATACATTTAATAAGATAAGAAGCAATTAATAAGAAGCAAATAATAAAATCAAGGTAAAGGAAAAAATTCAAGTAGTTAAGGTATAGTGGAGCCAGGGGTAATATTGGTACTGAAATGTATGTTCTAAGTCCTCAGAATTCTGACAGAGACATGAGATGTGAGAGACAAAACCAGACACGTGATTTACAACTGCCATAAGATAAAAATCAAACCTGATGTTCAGGAGAACCAGAGGGAAATGTCTCCCTTGGGTCCTCATAAACAGGAATATAATAGACA
>NW_011494103.1:17097-19424 GCF_000754665.1 Bison bison bison | reverse complement strand
AATAGACAACTTCCTCAACAGCATCCTTACAGTAAATACGGAAACAGGTTTCAGAGGGCAGTTTCTTATGTTTCCCTTGGTGCCATTGTAGAAACATGATCCAGGAAAAGCCACTTGGCAGGGGAACCCACACACAACTCTAAGATCCTGGCTTTCTTCGGGGAAGGATATTAGCTTGTGCAAAGAATGGATGGATGCACTGCACATCACTGATTCAATAGCCCAGAAATATTTGTGTTTTCATTCAAGCTTGTGAGGAGCACAGAGTTCAGGCTGACACCCTGGACAAGAAACTGGAGAGCAACTGTTCTGTGTTGCCAGCTTGGCCAAGCTAGGAACAAAGATGATTTCTTGGAGATGTTGAGGAACTCTGACTTCTGGGCCAACTTCCCTTTATGCATATAAGAAGCTGCTCCCTTTACTCACTCCACAATAAATCTGAATCATAAAACCAATTGGAGGAGGATCCCAGTTTATTAGGCCAAAAGACTATAGAATTCTTAGAGTCACTTTAGAAGATGGATACAAAATCAACCACAAAAGTTAATTAAGGATAAGAAAAGGAATCAAATAACAAAAAGTCTAAAACCTGGCAAATATCATAAAAAATCTCTAAAAATTAAATAATGTTTAAATGAATTAACTGCTCAACAAACCTCTATAATATAATTTTCCTACATTTTCAGCCACACATTCCTTGAGTTTTTAGAGAATTCCTTTCTATATAGAAAAGAGAAAGATAACTCGGTCTCTCTTTCAGCATGGATGATAAAAATTTGGCTTTATCTTAATCTTTTAGGAAAAGTTTCTTTCCATTTCACAACTCTATTATAGACAGTGACATGTACATTTTTAGGATTATTATCAATTTAGGAAAATCTCTGTCTTTTTTTTCATAGATATTTATAGAGCAATTTTTCACAGATCAGGTTCAGTCTCCCTACATTTGTCTTTCCTCTATTACTTTCTACATACTTCTAGCGCCAGGCCCCACAACACATACGAAAGTCACTCAGTTATGTCCAACTCTTTACGACCCCATGGACTACATAATCCATGGAATTGTCCATACCAGAATACCAGAGTGGGTAGCTGTTCCCTTCTCCAGGGGATCTTCCCAACCCAGGGATCAAAACCAGGTCTCCTGCATTGCAGGTGGATTTTTTTTTTTTTTTACCAACTGAGCCACCAGGGAAGCCCCCAGACCCCACAGGGAAGGTTTATATCACAATATGGTCCTATACCTTTGTGTTACAATACGAGGTGAGTCTGCACCTTGGGAAGAAGGATTATTCTATCAGGATGCTTAGCAACAGCTTAACTGTACAAGGAAATGGGGCTTCAAATCTGCATAGATATATCCCACTAAGCATGACTAACAGTGTCCTGTTGTAGGTTGAATCATGGCAACCCAAGGATATCAGGCCTTAATCCCTGGAATGTGCAGATGTTACTTTATAAGCAAAAAGGATCTAGAGGATATGATTTAGAATCCTGAGATAAGAAAATTATCCTGGACTATCCAGGTGAGCCCTAAAGACCATCACAAGTGTCCTTGTAAGAAACAGCAAGACAATCACACACACACAGAGGAGAAGGTGACATGAAGACAGAGGCAGAGATTGGAATAATGTGGTCACAAGCCAAGGAACACCAAGAAAGACTGGCAGCCACCAGATGCTAGAAGAGGTAAGGAATGAGTTCTCCCCCAGAACCTCCTGAGGGTCCTGCTGCTGCCTTGATGTTGGACTTCTGGCCTTCAGAACTATAGAGAATACATTTCTATTGTTTCAAGCCACCGGATTTGTGATCATTTATTAAAATGGCCTGAGGGACCCAGGATGGATTCCTGGTTCAGGTTCCTTGTAGCCAGAGTCAACACTGGGCCACAGCTTCTCCAGCACCACTTTACATTAGGGGAAGTGGAGAAGAGAAGTTGGAGAGGAAGGAGACAACGATCTTAAGCAATTGCTGTTGAAATATATACTTTTTGGAAACTGTATAAAATCATATGACAATGTTAGCCTATCATGGAAGCTCCTTTCAGGACCTTAGAAGGGGTTCCAGGGAATGAGGGGCTCTGAAACTTCAGATTCATGAACTTCACAGTAAATCCCCTTCAGCCTCAGCACAGCCTCAGTGGTTGTGTTGAGGAAGGTCTAAAACAAAGGTCTAATATTTTTGTGGCAAGGAAGGACTGGTTTGGGAGAAAGCAGGATCTTCAGAGCCTGAGTATAGTGGAAAGTAATTTATAGTGGGGGTGAAGATGACAGAATCTAGAAGAAATAGAGTGTGATAATAGCAAAGCAGAAACAGAGACACAGAAG
>NW_011494103.1:15862-16997 GCF_000754665.1 Bison bison bison | reverse complement strand
AGACAGGAATACTGGAATGGGTAGCCTTTCCCTTCTCCAGGGGATTGTTCCAAGCCAGGAATCAAACCCAGGTTTCCCACATTTCAGGTGGATTCTTTACCAGCTGAGCCACAGAGGTAGCCCAATATATACACTATTATGTATGTTAGGTGGTTAGAATAGGAAAAAGGAGTCCAGAATGGCAGTGGCTAAAAGAAGGGGAAAGCCCATGAAAATAGAACAAAGGAAGGTCTGAGGACTGGACTGAGAACCTCAGGTGAAACAAACAGCCCTCCTGGCTAGCCCAATTTACATAAGGCAGGCTCAGGGGGAGGAGGAAAAAACATATAAAAAGAGGAGCCAAAATTGAACCAGGGGCTTCTCTTCTCTTTGCATCTTTTGGGTCGGCCCATCCTGATGCCTCAAGGATGTATTTTGCTTTGCTTTCTACATAAAACTGAGCTATAACACTGGTCCATCCATTGCTTCAAATTTTTGTTGCAGTGAGACAGAACTGAGGAAATTACACACTCCCCCAACATGTATAAAATAGATAACTACTGAGAATCTTCTGTATAGCACAGGGAACTCTATTCAATGCTCTGTGGTGACCTAAATGGGAAAGAAATCCAAAAAAGAGGGGATGTATGTATACATGTAGCTGATTCACTTTACTGTACAGCAGAAACTAACACAACATTGCAAAGCAACTATATTCCAATAAGATTTTTTTTTTAAGTGCCGCATTTAAAAAAAAAAATGTCCTCTCCTTCCTGCTGGAAGAGGTGGGAAAGTTGAAGCTTTCTTCTTGTCTCTGCATGTTCCCAAGTCCAGGCTCACTCTGCTTGCTGCATAACAGGTCAATGAATCCGAGAGATGAGGTGTTGAGGCAAGGAAGAGACTTTAATTGGGGAGCTGGCTAGTGCCTCAAAATGATCATCATATTGGGTTTGGATGCCAGCTTATTTTATAGATCAGAGAGAATGAAGCAATGAGGAACTAAATTCAAAAGCCAGAATAGAGAGGGAGAGGCAGTGGGGAATTAAAGTGAAAGGGTTTTCAGTCTTGCAAAACATCTACAAGGGAATGGCCAGTCTTTGGAAGAGGTGTGTTAATCTCTTCTATTCACAGGTGGGCAGGGACAAACTATCTCTCC
>NW_011494103.1:10936-15568 GCF_000754665.1 Bison bison bison | reverse complement strand
CCTCTTCTTCTCCAGTAACAATTGCACTTCTTGTATTTAAATTTTAGCCAAATGGTCTATAATTATTTCTTTGCATATCTATTCCTTCCCCCAAGGTTTTGAGCTCCAGGATAATAAGAAATATGCCTGATTTACCTTGTTAAACTTGTTGAATTAAAAAGAATTGTAAGAGATTAAGAAAACCTGAGAAGGAGTCCTCAGTACACACTGAGACCACCCCCACCAGCCCATTTTCCATCTGAATGCCCTCTTCTATCACCCTGGCAATATATTCTTTCTCAAGTCAAGGGAAGGAGAGCTGACCTTCTCAGCACGTATTATCACCAGTCTACTCTTTATAGCCTAAATATTAATCTTTGGTATTCAAAACACCATGCTGTTGAGACTCAAAACCCATTCTTTTAACCTATTGTTTTGGCTAGTAGCTTCAACCATCTATTTGGAAATCACCCACCAATGCCCACCCCAGCCAAGGCATTATTCTTTTGCTCTGCTGTATTTTTCCTTCACTGATTCAGTAACTCCTGGGTGGCCAAGGAGATGAGGTGAGATAGGTGAGTCATGGGCCAAAGGTACTTACCAAAAATTAGAACACATATCAGTTAATATTAAACTATTACCCCACTACCATTATGTCTGTATATCAGATCATCTGTCCCCAAACCTCATACATCCAGCTGGTAGGCCAGCTTTGTCATATTTTGGAAACTCTAAAATAGATCATGTGGAAATTCAGGTAGTTAGTGATAGTTGTTCATGCTCTTCACAAATGTTTCAGTTCTCTTTCCTTCCCAGTGCACATGGCAAGAATTTTTTTCATGCCACTTGAAATGAGTTGTACCCATTTGTGTCACATTGGCCAGTGAAATGTGAGTGCGTAGAGTGTGTCTTAGATCAAAAAAGGAGCTCTTAGAGCTGCAATGGGATTCACTGTGCTCTCTTTTCCTTAAGTCTGAGTAATGGAGTGAGGAGACATAGAGAAGGGCTCCCAGCTGACCCTCAATAGTAGTACAAGTGAGAAATGGACAGTTATTTGATTGTTATATTTCTTTTGCAATCTTAGTGTCTCGCCCAGGGATGGAACCTGGCCCCTCAGTAGTGGCAGTGTGGAGTCTTAACCACTGGGATGCTAGGGTAGTCTCTAGACCCATTATTTGTACAATCTCTGAACTAACTTTTCCTGATTATTACAAACATGAGAACACAGCTCTTCCACCAAACAGTCATAGCCTCAAGTCTTCAATGCAGGAGACATTACAATGCATTTCCAATGCAGGAGAGGGGTTTGATCCTTGGGTTGGGAAGATCCTCCCACAAGGGAAATGGCTGCCCACTCTAGTATCTGTAACTGGAGAATTCCATGGACAGAGGAGGCTGGTGGGTCCATGGGATCACAAGAGAGTGGGACATGACCGAGCAACTAACACACACATTTCCTTCATTTAAATGAAAAGACAGATATTTATAAAAGGTGTGCATGTATAGCTACTGGCACCTGCATATTACTTGAATTAAATGGATAACAAGCTAATTTGGGAGAAGAGGGGAAGCTGTGCTGCCAAAGAAACCACAGGCCTGGAAAAGAAAGTCTGTGACAGGTTGACATGACTGAGGAAAAACAGATTGAGAAAATTGCTCAAAGAAGGTATATTCTCTCATGCCTTTGTACATGAGGCCAAGGAGGATGACTAAAGGCTACGAAGTAGTTGGGGCTGAATAATTATGACCTACCTCCCAATAGAAACCTTCCAGTGTCTGCCTGGTAGAATTTCTAAAGACCAAGGTCTTCCATTTTTCCAATGTTATTTATTTATTCATGTATTGGCTCCACCACACAGCATGCAGGATCTTAGTTCCCTGACCAGGGTTTGAACCCATGCCCCCTGCAGTTGGAAGTGTGGAATCCTAACCACTAGACCAGCAGGGAATTCTGTTTTTAAATAAAAAGGTTTAGGGCTATTAGCCTGCTTCTGTTCTAGCATATGGGTGGTCTATGTGTGTTAGTCGCTCAGTTGTGTCTGACTCTGCAACCCCATGGACTGTAGCCCACCAGGCCCCTCTGTCTATGGAATTTCCCAGGCAAGAATACTGGAGTGGGTTGCATTTCCTTCTCCAGGGGATCTTCCCGACCCAGGGATGGAACCCATATCTCTTATGTCTCCTGCATTGGCAGACAGGTTCTTTAACACTGAGCTACCTAGCAAGCCCTAAAAGGAAAATTGGGGAGAGGAAATTTACAGAATTTTAAAATTTACAATAGAATGTTTCTTGGCTAAGACCAGTGTTTGATGTGTATAGAGGTTTAGCTTTATCTCTACTGGATGGACAAAGCCAAACAAGCTGAGCTGGGGGAGCATTGAATAAAGTGGTTTGCCATGCCCTCCTCCATGGGATCTTCCCAACCCAGGGATCAAACCCACTTCTCCTGTGTCTTCTGCATTGCTGGCAGATTCTTTACTGCTGAGCCACTGGTTTAAGACATTTACCTTTGTTCAGATGGAACGCCACAGTTGTAAAATGGAGAAAATAATACCTCTCTTACAAGATTCTTATAAGCATGATTCAGATGACACTTATGCAAATTCTTCTTTAGAAGCTTAAAGCCCTTGACCCTGAACATGGATTTATTAGTTCTTCTGTCTCTCAAGAAAAATATGGGAATATAAAACTGTCTATTAACTCTTCTTAAATTACTACAAATAATTCTGAGTGTTCCTTTTGCATAAAGATATATTTCATATTACTGCAGTGAATGGAACATGTGATGCTCACATAGTCTCTAACAGGTGTCTTTGTCCAAAGCTTACACCAGCAGACGTTCAATATTGGGTCTAAACCATAGGAAAAGACCTTTCCATTGATCCATCTCAATAAGGGATGGCATTTTGGTTGGATCTCACCATAGCTGATCATTTCTGCTATAGAAAAAACTATAAAATGATTGACAGTCCTGGTTTTAAAACAGATGCCCAGCGTATGCGTAAAACTTCCTGTGTCTGTCCATCTACTCCATCCCTACCTCAGAATGGCAGTCTGTCTGCTTAGACATGTGACTAGGAGAACTCTCACATGCAAAAAGGCTGAAGCCGGTAAGGGTCAGAGCTGGCTGTTGTGTAACATTTTTCTAGCAGTAGTATGGGTGCTCAGTCATCTCTGACTCTTTGTAAACCCAGGGACTGTAGCCCACCTGGCTCCTCTGTCTATGGAGTTTTCCAGTCAAGAATACTGGAGTAGGTAGCTATTTCCTCTTCCAGAGGATCTTTCTGACCCAAGGATTGAACCTGCCTCTCTTCAGCAAGTGGAATCTTTACCACTGCACCACCTGGGAAACCCAATATTGTTCTAAGTAGATAATAAAAGACAGTTAAAACACCCATCACCTATTGCCTAGATTTTTGTTACCCTAAAATTTCCGTCTCTTTGCTTATCATAAAAATAAGCCCAGATTTCCAGTCTAGCATAGACCCCTTTTGCCTAGGTTCTCTCTATCAAGCACAACTATAACCCCTGGAGATTATAAAAGAAAGCACTGAAGGAGAAGTTGGAAAGGTGGTAAGAAGAAGATAAACTCTTTTGAGACCCCTGGATTGGAGGAACAACTCAATAACACAGTATCTTATGCGTTAATTCCTCCACCCCATGGAATAAGACAACCCAGAGTGAATATTTCCTACCCATGACCTAGCAACATCAGACAGCCCAAGTAGGCTCCTCAGTCTCATTCCTTCCCCATATTGAAAGGGATTACATCTGAAAACATCAGTCAAGACATCATTCATGAGGAGTCTTACTAACAGTAAGCAGCCTGAAGAAGCACGCTCCATCTTAATTGTGCCTTTGATTCCCCTACCTCACAGAGAGATACTCAGGCTGGTGGGTGGAACCAGCAAGAGACAACTCCACTACAACAAGTGGCTCCATCCAGGAAGCTTCTTCAATCCCTTGAGCCTTAAACTCTCTTCGTTCACTCAGAGGGATCCTGCAATTGAATTCTCAGGCACTTATTCTAGAGAAATGGACACTCATGTCCACACAACAACCTATACAAAAATATCACACAACCTATACACAAATAGCAGGGTTTTTTTTGTTATATTCATGTATACTCTTTATTTTTATTAAACACATTTTAGTGCATTTAAGGCTTACAGCAAAATTGCAAGAAAGGTACATAGATTTCCCACATACTCCCAGCTTCCATATGCTTTGCCTCCCCCATTATCAGCATCATTCAAGGGAATGGTGCATTTTTTGTTTTTAACAAGATAAGTCTACATTGACATATACCAATCCACCAAAGCCCACAGTTTATATTAATGTTCACCCTTGATGTTGTAAATTCTATGTACATAAACCATATCTTTTAAGTTTTATGAATCATTCTAATGTAGATTTATCATCTAAAGAGAATGGTGTCTATATGGCAATGTAATTGAAAAATGTCTTCTTTCCAGAAGTGCATTTACTATTATTGATGTAACAGATATGACTAATTTTTTTTTTCTCATTTAAATTAATTAATTTATTTTAATTGGAGGCTAATTACTTCACAATATTGTGATAGTTTTTGCCATACATTGACATGAATCAGCCATGGGTGTACATGTGTCCCCCATCCCGAACCCCCTTCCC
>NW_011494103.1:10642-10797 GCF_000754665.1 Bison bison bison | reverse complement strand
GCTCTAGTTTCATCCACCTCACTAGAAATGATTCAAATGTGTTCTTTTTAATAGCTGAGTAATATTCAATTGTGTTTATGTACCACAACTTTCTTATCCATTCGTCTGCCAATGGACATCTAGGCTGCTTCCATGTCCTAGCTATTGTAAACAGT
>NW_011494103.1:8084-10258 GCF_000754665.1 Bison bison bison | reverse complement strand
CAACAGTGTGAGAGGGTTCCCTTTTCTCCACACCATCTCCAGCATTTATTGTTTGTAGACTTTTTGATAACAGCCATTCTGACCAACATGAGATGGTACCTCATTGTTTTGATTTGCATTTCTCTGATAATGAGTGATGTTGAGCATCTTTTTATGTGTTTATTAGCCATCTGTATGTCTTCTTTGGAGAAATGTCTGTTAAGTTCTTTGGCCCACTTTTTGGATTGGGCCATTTATTTTTCTGGTATTAAGCTGCAAGAGCTGTTTGTATATTTTTGAGATTAATTCTTTGTCAATTGCTTCATTTGCTATTGGGAGAAGGCAATGGCTTTTTTCCCATTCTGAAGGCTGTCTTTTCACTTTGCTTATAGTTTCCTTCGTTGTGCAAAAGCTTTTAAATTTTGTTAGGTCCCATTTATTTATTTTAGCTTTTATTTCCATTACTCTGGTAGGTGGATCATAGAGGATCTTGCTGTGATTTATGTCAGACAGTGTTTTGCCTACTCTACAAGTTTTATAGTTTATGGTCTTACATTTAGATCTTTAATCCACTTTGAGTTTATTTTTGTGTATGGTGTTAGAAAGTGTTCTAGTTTCATTCTTTTACTGGTGGTTGACCAGTTTTCCCAGCACCACTTGTTAAAGAGATTGTCTTTTCTCCATTGTATATTCTTGACTCCTTTGTCAAAGATAAGGTGTCCATAAGTGGGTGGATTTATCTCTGGGCTTTCTATTTTGTTCCATTTATCTATATTTCTATCTTTGTGCCAGTACCATTCTATCTTGATGACTGTAGCTTTGTAATATAGTCTGAAGTCAGGCAGTTCCATTCTTCTTTCTCAAGATGGCTTTGGCTATTCAAGGTTTTTTGTATTTCCATACAAATTGTGAAATTATTTGTTCTAGTTCTGAGAAAAATGCTGTTGGTAGCTTGATAGGGATTGCATTGAATCTGTAGATTGCTTTGGGTAGTATACTCATTTTCACTATATTGACTCTTCCAATCCATGAATATGGTATATTTCTCCATCTATTTGTGTCATCTTTGATTTCTTTCAGCAGTGTTTTATAGTTATGTATAGGTCTTTTGTTTCTTCAGGTAGATTTATTCCTTAGTATTTTATTCTTCTTGTCACAATGGTGAATGAGATTATTTCCTTAATTTCTCTTTCTGTTTTCTCATTGTTAGTATATAGAAATGCAAGGGATTTCTGTGTATTAATTTTATATGCTGAAACTTTACTATGTTCATTGATTAGCCCTAGAAATTTTCTGGTGGTGTCTTTAGGGTTTTCTATGTAGAGGATCTTGTCATCTGCAAACAGTGAGAATTTTACCTCTTCTTTTCCAATCTTGATTCCTTTTATTTCTATTTCTTCTCTGATTGCTGTGGCTAAAACTTCCAAAACTATATTGAATAGTAATGGTGAGAGTGGGCACCCTTGTCTTGTTCCTGACTTTAGAGGAAATGCTTTCAATTTTTCACCATTGAGGATAATGTTTGCTGTGGGTTTATCATATATGGCTTTTATTATGTTGAGGTATGTTCCTTCTATGCCTGCTTTCTGAGAGTTTTTATCATAAATGGGTGTTGAATTTTGTCAAAGGTGTTCTCTGTATCTATTGAGATAATCATTTAGTTTTATCCTTTAATTTGTTAATATGGTGTATCACATTGATTGATTTGCAAATTCTGAAGAATCCTTGCATCCCTGCGATAAAGTCCACTTAGTCATGATATATGATTTTTTTAATATGTGTTGGATTCTGTCTGCTAGAATTTTGTTGAGGATTTCTGCATCTATGTTCATCTATGTAGTTTTCTTTTTTCATGGCATCTTTGTCTGGTTTTGGCATTAGGGTGATGGTGACCTCATAGAATGAGTTTGGAAGTTTACCTTCCTCTGCAATTTTCTGGAAGAGTTTGAATAGGATAGGTGTTAGCTCGTCTCTAAATTTTTGGTAGAATTCACCTGTGACGAAATCTGGTCCTGGGATTTTGTTTGTTTGAAGAGTTTTTATTACAGTTTCTCTTTCCATGCTTGTGATGGGTCTGTTAAGATTTTCTATTTCTTCCTGGTTCAGTTTTGGAAGGTTATACTTTTCTAAGAATTCATCCATTTTTCCAAGTTGTCCATTTTATTGGCATATAGTTGCTTATTGGAGAAGGCAAT
>NW_011494103.1:6807-7971 GCF_000754665.1 Bison bison bison | reverse complement strand
TTGCTATAGTCTCCTTTGTTTCTTTTTCATTTATTTCTGCCCTAATTTTTATGATTTCTTTCCTTCTACTAACCCTGAGGTTCTTCATTTCTTCTTTTTATAGTTGCTTTAGGTGTAAAGTTAGGATATTATTTCGATTTTTATCTTGTTTCTTGAGGTAAGCTTGTATTGCTATGAACCTTCCCTTTAGCCCTACTTTTCTGAATCCCATAGGTTTTGGGTTGTCGTGTTTTCACTTTCATTTGTTTCTATGCATACTTTGATTTCCCTTTTTATTTCTTCCATAATTTGTTGGTTATTCAGAAGTGTGTTATTTAGCCTCCATATGTTTGTATTTTTAATAGTTTTTTTTTCTTGTAGTTGACATCTAATCTTACAGCATTGTGATCAGAAAAGATGCTTTAAATGATTTGAATCTTTTTGAATTTACCAAGATTAGATTTATGTCCCGAGATGTGATCTATCCTGGAGAATGTTCCGTGTGCACTTGAGAAAAAGATGAAATTCATTGTTTTGGGGTGAAATGTCCTGTAGGTATCAATTAGGTCTAACTGGTCCATTGTATCATTTAAAGCTTGTGTTCCCTTGCTAATTTTCTGTTTAGTTGATCTATCCATAGGTGTGAGTGGGGTATTGAAGTCTCCCACTATTATTGTGTTACTGTTAATTTCCCCTTTCATACTTGTTAGCATTTGCCTTATGTATTGAGGTGCTCCTCCGTTGGGTACATATATATTTACAGTTGTTATATCTTCTTCTTGGATTGATCCTTTGATCATTATGTAGTGTCCTTCTTTGTCTCTTTTCACAGCCTTTATTTCTAAGTCTATTTTATCTACTATGAGTATTGCTATTCCTGCTTTCTTTTGGTGTCCATTTGCATGAAATATGTTTTTCCAGCCATTCACTTTCAGTATGTATGTGTCCCTTGGTTTGAGATGGGTTTCTTGTAGACAGCATATATAAAGGTCTTGTTTTTGTATCCATTCAGCTAGTCTTTGTCTTTTCATTGGGGCATTCAACCTATTTACATTTAAGGTAATTATTAATAACTAAGATCCCATTGCTATTCACTTTGTTGTTATGGGTTCAAGTTTATAAACCTTTTCTATGTTTCCTGTCTAGAGAAGATCCTTTAGCATTTGTTGAAGACCTTGTTTGGTG
>NW_011494103.1:4845-5633 GCF_000754665.1 Bison bison bison | reverse complement strand
TTTTTTTTTTTTTTTTTTTTTTTTTTTTTTTGTTTGTTTCATGGACATTTATCATGTTCCTTTATCTGCTGAATATTTCTCTGCTTTTTCATTTTGTTTAGATTGCTGTGTTTGGGGTGCCCATTCTGTAGGCTGGAAGTTTGTGTTTCCACTTTATTGTGGAGCCTGCTCCCTGTGGGTGTGGTTGGACTAGCGGCTTGTCAAGGTTTCCTGGTTAGGGGAGCTTGCCTCTGTGTTCTGGTGGGTGGAGCTGGATCTCTTCTCTCTGAAGTGCAATGAAGTGTCCAATAGTAAGTTTGGGGGTGTCTATGGATTTGGCATGGTTTTGGGCAGCCTGTCTTTTAATGCTCAAGGCTATGTTCCTGCTTTTCTGGAGAATTAGCATGGTATATCTTGCTCTGGAACTTGTCGGCTCTTGGATGGAGCTTCGTTTCAGTGTAGGTATCGAGGCTTTTGGATGAGCTCTTGTCTATTAATGTTCCCTGGAATCAGGAGTTCTCTGCTATTCTCAAGTTTTAAAATTAAGCCTCCTGCCTCTGGTTTTCAGTCTTATTCTTACAGTAGCCTCAAGACTTTCCAATCCATACAGTGCAGATGATAAAACATCTAGGTTAATGGTGAAACAATTCTCCACAGCAAGGGACACCCATAGCGGTTCACAGAGTTACATGGAGAAGAGAAGAGGGAGAAGGGAGATAGAGGTGACTAGGAGAAGAGGGGGAGTCAAAAGGGGAGAGAGCAATCTAGCCAGTAATCAATTCCCTATGTGCTCTCCACAGTCTGGAACA
>NW_011494103.1:4163-4745 GCF_000754665.1 Bison bison bison | reverse complement strand
GATTCTTAAAGGTACAAAATTGATAACAAATACCAAAAAGCAAAGATTAAAAATTTAGAGTAGAGGTTAGACTCTCAAAAATACAATATTAAAAATACAAAACAAAATCAGTGACAATTTGCTTTAAAAATCGGGTCTTTTTTGCAAGGTAATAGTAGGTTATAAAAATGAAAATTAAAGGAGTAATAAAGAACTTAAACTTAAAAAAAATAAAAAGTGATAATAGTAAAAATATATCTAGGAATTTCTCTGGAGCTGTTGTGGGCAGTGTGGGGTCAGTTCAGTTTCAGATAGTTCCTTGTTCCAGCTTGTACTTGTTCTTAAGGTCTATAGGCCCCCTTCAATGCTTAGTCAATATTAACTACAGGGTTTTAATCTGTTGCACCTGTCACTTCCAGAGCGGTTCCCTCTTCTTTTTTTATTTTAACTTCCTCTATTTGCAAGTCTCTTCAGTGTCTAATCTCTGCCCTGACACAAGGGGGTGAAGGTGGCCACTTATTTAGGCTCACTTGTTCAGTTGTGTTGTGGGAAGGGAGGAACACTGCAAACAAATATTGCTGGCGTGTGTGGGGAGTGCTCACA
>NW_011494103.1:3666-4044 GCF_000754665.1 Bison bison bison | reverse complement strand
AGCTCACAGCAGTGTATGCTTTCTGGGTCTACACTGCTCAGGCTCCAGGGTGCTCTGCAGGGCACTGTCCAAAGTGGGCCCTGCGCTTGTGCACTTCCCAGGTCTAAAGCTGCTCAGATTCAGATTCTCGAGTACTCCACAAGGGCACAGACTCAGTTTGGCATGCGTTTTGTGCCCTTCCCAGGTCCGAGCAGCTCAGGTGACCAGGTGCTTGGTGAGTGCACTGTCCCAGGTGGGCTGTGTATCTTAATCACCTTCCTGGTCCTGGCCGCTTGGTTTCCCAGTTGCACCATGAGAGCACCGTCAGGTGTGCTATGTGTCTCCTCTGGGGAGCTGATCTCAGGCTGTGACCTTCCTGGCAGATGTCAACCGTTGAAG
>NW_011494103.1:0-720 GCF_000754665.1 Bison bison bison | reverse complement strand
GGTCATGTACGGATGTGAGTGTTGGACTGTGAAGAATGCTGAGCACCGAAGAATTGATGCTTTTGAAGTGTGGTGTTGGAGAAGACTCTTGAGAGTCCCTTGGACTGCAAGGAGATCCAACCAGTCCATTCTGAAGGAGATCGGCCCTGGGATTTCTTTGGAAGGAATGATGCTAAAGCTGAAACTCCAGTACTTTGGCCACCTCATGCGAAGAGTTGACTCATTGGAAAAGACTCTGATGCTGGGAGGGATTGGGGGCAGGAAGAGAAGGGGACGACAGAGGATGAGATGGCTGGATGGCATCACTGACTCGATGGACGTGAGTCTGGGTGAACTCCGGGAGTTGGTGATGGACAGGGAGGCCTGGCGTGCTGCGATTCATGGGGTCGCAAAGAGTCAGACACGACTGAGTGACTGAACTGAACTGATGGCATAGCCATGAGCAGAAGAAGGAAAAAGCCAACATGAGTCAAAATTCCTAGAGAATGCTGAAGATCAATACTTGGAAGATCATGTTTAAAGGTCAAGTCCAAATTGCTGGGGCAGGGAAAAACATGAGAGACAGGGACAAGGGTCAACAGCAAGGAGAAATTGGAACACATTCCACAGAAAACTGTGGAGAACAGCACTGACATATTCACTGTTTGCTTTTGTTTGTGACTCCATGCTGCACAGTGGGTATGACTAGTTGAAAATTAAAAGGTTAGTGAGAGAGGTCCC
>NW_011494102.1:10783-11441 GCF_000754665.1 Bison bison bison | reverse complement strand
CTTTCATCCTCCATCAGGTTAACATGGGCATGTTCTCATTGTAATGGCAGAATGCAAGTGCAAGCTAGCCCAATCACATTTCAAGCCCACCTTTGTATCACTTGTTAACAGCTTATGGGCTTCACAGGTGGCACTAGTTTCAAAGAACATGCCTGCCAATGCAGGTAGTTGTAAGATACCCAGGTTTGATCCCTGGGTTGGGAAGATTCCTTGGAGGAGGATATGGCAACCCACTCCAATACTCTTGCCTGGAGAATCCCATAGACAGAGGAGCCTGGTGGGCTAAAGTCCATGTAGTCGCACAGAGTCGGACAGGATTGAAGCGACTTAGCACAGAAAACATTGGCCAAAGCCAATTATATCACTAAACCCAGTGTCAGAGGGGAAGGATACTACAATTTGAAATGTAAGAGATATGAACACTGGAAGGAATAAAAATGAGGACTGTTAAATCTTATACTTAGTTTCAGGTACTAGGGAAACAAAGGAGAGTGAGATGCCATCCTTGCCTTTGAGAAGCAGGGCTCTGTGTCCACAGAATGAGTGAGACCAACATGTAAACAAATAAGTTCAATCACATTTACAGATGTTCAAATAGAAATCCATACATGGAACACTGACTGGTACAAAGATTCTCTTTGAGAGGGGAGAGAGAAAA
>NW_011494102.1:7601-8461 GCF_000754665.1 Bison bison bison | reverse complement strand
ATGTCACTGTAAGTTCACCAAAGATAGGGAACATGCACTCTAAATATTTTTAAATTTTTCACTGTTTTAAGTGAAAATCAATAGAAGCAATCGTATTGAAGATAATTTTGGGAAAAAGAAAAGACAAAAATTAATCTGAGATAGCAGTCTATCATAACTTATTTACATGTTTATTTTTAATTACAATTGTATAATTATTTTTTTTTCAATTTTATAATTATTTTAACAATTTAACCAAAACTGAAAGAGACACATGTATCCCATTGTTCATTGCAGCGCTACTTAACATAGCTAGAACATGGAAGCAACCAAGATGTCCATCGACAGATGAATGGATAAAGAAGTTATGGTACATATGCAAAACGGAATATTACTCAGCCATAAAAAAGAACATATTTGAGTCAGTTCTAATAAGGTGGATGAACCTAGAACCTATTATACATAATGAAGTGAGTCAGAAAGAGAAAGATAAATACTGTATACGGAATCTAAAAAAAATGCTGCTGCTGCTGCTATGATGCTTCAGTGGTGTCCAACTCTGTGCAACCCCATAGATGGCAGCCTACCAGGCTCCTCTGTCCCTGGGATTCTCCAGGCAAGAACACTGGAGTTCATTGCCACTTCTTTCTCCAATGCAAGAAAGTGAAAAGTGAAAGTGAAGTCGCTCAGTCATGTCTAAGTCTTCGCAACCCTATGGACTACAACCTACCAGGCTCCTCCATCCATGGGATTTTCCAGGCAAGAGTACTGGAGTGGGTTGCCATTGCCTTCTCCCATCTAGAAAAATGGTACTTAAGAATTTATTTACAGGCAACAATGGAGAAACAGACATAGAGAATAGACTTATGGACATGGGAAGA
>NW_011494102.1:6231-6852 GCF_000754665.1 Bison bison bison | reverse complement strand
CCCCAGAGACGGCATCCTCTACCAAACTGTGAGCAGGCTCCCAGTTGCTAACCAAGTCTTCCTGAGATCCTGGACTGTTGACATCTGCCAGAAGGGTCGCAGCCAGAGATCAGCTCCCCAGAGGAGACACACAGCACACTTAAGACAGCGCTCCCTCTATGCACCCAGGAAACCAAGCAGCTGGTACAGGTCAAGTGATAAGAGGCACCACCCTACCTAGGGAGAGTGCGCTCTCCAAACACCTGGTTACCTGAGATGCTCAGACCTGGGAAGGGCACAAAACTCAGGCTGAACCAAGTCTGCACCTTTGTGGAGTACCCTAGAACCTGAACCTGAGTGACTTAGACCTGGGAAGTGCACACAACCCAGGGCCTGCTTTAGACAGTTCCCATGCAGAGCAACCTAGAGCCTGAGTATTATAGACTGGGAAAGCACACACGTCGTGAACAGGGGCAAAGCCAGTGTAACTGAGACAATGCGAGCACTCCCCACACACACCATTGATATTTGTTTGCAGTATTCCTCCCTCCCCACAGCACAACTGAACAAATGAGCCTAAATAAATGACCACCTTCACCCCCTTGTGTCAGGGCAGAAAACAGACACTGAAGAGACCAGCAA
>NW_011494102.1:4445-6131 GCF_000754665.1 Bison bison bison | reverse complement strand
TTTTGTGAGTCTAACCGCTACTCTATATTTTTAATATTTGCTTTTTGGTATTTGTTATCAATTTTGTACCTTTAAGAATCCAATCTAGAGTACTCATTTTTACTTAAGGGTGTTATTACTGGCTTGATTGCCCTCTCCCCCTTTTGACTCTCCTTTTTCTCCCCTGCTAAGTCACTTCAGTCGTGTCCGACTCTGTGCAACCCCATAGACGGCAGCCCACCAAGCTCCCCTGTCTCTAGGTTTCTCCAGGCAAGAACACTGGAGTGGGTTGCCATTTCCTTCTCCAATGCATGAAAGTGAAAAGTGAAAGTGAAATTGCTCGGTCATGTCTGACTCTTAGCGAACCCATGGACTGCAGCCTACCAGGCTCCTCCATCCATGGGATTTTCCAGGCAAGAGTACTGGAGTGGGGTGCCATTGCCTTCTCCGTTTTTCTCCCCTAGGTAACCTCTATCTTCTCCCTCCCCCTTCTCTTCTCTACCCAACTCTGTGAATCTCTCTGAGTATTCTGGGCTGTGGAGAACACTTAGGGAACTGATTACTGGCTAGATCTGTCACTCTCTTTTTGACTCCCCCTCTTCTCCTCCTGGTCACCTCTGTCTCATCCCTCCCGTTTCTCTCCTCTATGTAACTCCGTGAACTTCTCTGGGTGTTCCAGGCTGTGGAGAGCACATAGGGAATTGATTACTGGCTATATTGCTCTCTCCCCTTTTGATTCCCCCTCTTCTCCCCTGGTCATCTCTATCTCCCTCCTCCCTCTTTTCTTCTCCATGTAACTCAGCGAACCTTTCTGCCTGTCCTTCACTGTGGAGAATCTTTTCTCTATTAACCTATATGTTTTATCATTGGTACTGTATGGAAGGAGATGACTTGAGGCTACTGTAAGAATAAGACTGAAAACCAGAGATAGGAGGCTTAAATTCAAAACCTGAGAACATCAGAGAACTCCTGACTACAGGAACATTAATTGGTAAGAGCTCATCCCAAAGCCTCCATACCTACACTGAAACCAAGCACCACCCAAGAGACAACAAGTTCCAGAGCAAGACATACCATGCAAATTCTCCAGCAATGCAGGAACATAGCTCTGAGCTTTAATACACAGGCTACCCAAAGTCACACCCAACCCATAGACATCTCAAAACTCACTACTGGACACTTCATTGCACTCCAGAGAGAAGAAATCCAGCTCCACCCACCAGAACACCAATGCAAGCTTCCCTAATCAGGAAATGTTCACAAGCCACTATCCAATCCCATCCACAGGGAGCAAACTCCACAATAAAGAGGAGCTACAATCTTACAGTATACAGAAAGGCCACCCCAAACAAAGCAATCTGAACAAAATGAAAAGGCAGAGAAATACTCAGCAGGTAAAAAAACATGATAAATGCCCATCAAATAAAACAAAAGAGAAGGAGATAGGGAGTCTAACTGAAAAATAATTCAGAATAATGATAGTAAAAATGATCCAAAATCTTGAAAACAAAATGGAGTTACAGACAAATAGCATGGTGACAAGGATTGAGAAGATGCAGGAAATTTTTAACAAAGATCTGGAAGAATTAAAAAGGAGTCAATCAGTAATGAATAATGCAATAAATGAGATCAAAAACACCCTGGATGGAACCAACAGTAGAATAACTGAGGCAGAAGATAGGCTAAGTGAGGTGGAAGATAGAATGG
>NW_011494102.1:2544-2968 GCF_000754665.1 Bison bison bison | reverse complement strand
GACAAGGATTGAGAAGATGCAGGAAATTTTTAACAAAGATCTGGAAGAATTAAAAAGGAGTCAATCAGTAATGAATAATGCAATAAATGAGATCAAAAACACCCTGGATGGAACCAACAGTAGAATAACTGAGGCAGAAGATAGGCTAAGTGAGGTGGAAGATAGAATGGTGGAAATAAGTGAAACAGAGAGACAAAAAGAAAAAAAAAAAAGAATTAAAAGAAATGAGGACAATCTCAGAAACCTCTGGGACAATGTTAAACGCCCCAACATTCAAATCATAGGAGTCCCAGAAGAAGAAGACAAAAAGAAAGGCCATACTTGAGGAGAAAATACTTGAGGAGATAATAGTTGAAAATGTCCCTAAAATGGGGAAGGAAATAGCCACCCGAGTCCAAGAAGCCTAGAGGGTCCTAAACAGGAT
>NW_011494102.1:661-1104 GCF_000754665.1 Bison bison bison | reverse complement strand
CCCTCTTACACTGTTGGTGGGAATGCAAACTAGTACAGCCACTATGGAGAACAATGTGGAGATTCCTTATAAAACTGGAAATAGAACTGCCATATGACCCAGGAATCCCATTGCTGGGCATACACGCCAAGGAAACCAGAATTGAAAGAGAGACGTGTACCCCAATGTTCACTGCAGCACTGTTTATAATAGCCAGGACATGGAAGCAACCTAGATGTCCATTGGCAGACGAATGAACAAGAAAGCTGTGGTACATTTACACATTGACTATTACTCAGCCAGTAAAAAGAATACATTTAATTCAGTTCTAATGAGCTGGATGAGACTGAGGCCTATTATACAGAGTGAAGTAAATCAGAAAGAAAAACACCAATACAGTATACTAATGCATATATATGGAATTCAGAAAGATGGTAACGATGGCCCTATATGCGAGACAGCAA
>NW_011494102.1:0-561 GCF_000754665.1 Bison bison bison | reverse complement strand
AAGAAACAAAAGACCTATATATAGAAAACTATAAAACACTGATGAAAGAAATCAAAGATGACACAAATAGATTGAGAAATATACCATGTTCATGGACCAGAGGAATCAATATAGTGAAAATGAGTATACTACCCAAAGCAATCTATAGATTCAATGCAATCCCTATCAAGCTACAAACGGTATTTTTCACAGAGCTAGAACAAATAATTTCACAATTTATGAAGATACAATAAATCTCGAATAGCCAAAGCAATCTTGAGAAAGAAGAATGGAACTGGAGGAATCAACCTGCCTGACTTCAGACTATATTACAAGGCAGCAGTCATCAAGACAGTATTGTACTGGCACAAACACAGAAATACATATTAATGTAACAAAACAGAAAGTCCACAGATAAATCCACGCACCTATGGACACCTTATCTTTGACATAGGAGGCAAGAATATACAATGGAGAAAAGACAATCTCTTTAATAAGTGGTGCTTGGAAAACTGGTCAACCACTTGTAAAAGAATGAAACTAGAACACTTTCTAACACCATACACAAAAATAACTCAAAAA
>NW_011494101.1:23005-23601 GCF_000754665.1 Bison bison bison | reverse complement strand
TACAACAAACCCAGAGCTAACATTATACTCAATGCAGAAAACATGAAAGCTTCCCCCCTAATATCAGGAACAAGATAAGAGTGCTAACTCTCATTACTCTTATTCAGTAGAATTCTGGAAGTGCCAACTACAGCAATTAGGCAAAACAAAGAAATAAAAGACATCTAAGTTAGAAAACAAGAAGTTGTTGCATAACACAGGTAGCTCAGCCAGATGCTCTGTGACAAACTAGAGGGGTGGAATGTGGGGAGGCGAGGGAGGGAGCTTCCAGAGGGAGGGAATGTACATATACTTATGGCTGATTCAGTGTTGTTGTACAGCAGAAACCGATACAATATTGTAAAGCAATTATCTTTCGATTAAAAACAAAATTTTGAAAAAAAAAGACATAAATGTTTTCTATTTACTGATGATTATGATGCTATATTTTGAAAATTCCAAACTCAACTAGAAATCTGTTGGATATAGTCAAAGAATTCAGAAAATTTGCATGATATAAAAATCAATGGACAGAAATCAGTTGTTTTTCTATAAATGAACAATGAAACATGTGAAAAAGAATTAAAGAAAACTCACAGAAAGATTCACAATAGCAT
>NW_011494101.1:17888-19589 GCF_000754665.1 Bison bison bison | reverse complement strand
TTTTAATGTTAGTATGTTGGAAGTAAGCTAGATAATTCTCTAGTAAATATCTATATTACGTGTTTGTATATAATGAGTGGCTTATTTTGTTAACAAATCCTTTGAAACTGAGACAAAAGTGAAAACTTTCGGCAAAACAGCAGGAAATACACAAGATGGACCCATTGCATCTCATCTTGTCAGAATGTAAAGAAGGCTGAAAACAAACCATGTACATTTTAATTAAAAAATACTTCATTGCTAAAAGATGCTAACCATCATCTGACAAGAGTTGCCACAAACCTTCAATATGTAAAAAAAAAAAGAAAAGAAAAGAAAAAGAAAAAAACTCAGTATCTGCAAAGCACAATCACTGAAAAACAATAAAACAAGATATACCCATATTTTATGTCCTGTTCTTTTCAGTACTCAAATTTTTAAGTAAATATGTACAGCTGAATATCCCTTGATTTGTTTTTCCTGGTGCTATGCTGGAGCAAAAGAACTGTCCCTTACAGCATAAAGAATTTAGAGACATCCGTTACTAACAGATTACCTGGAAGCAGAAGTGCTCCCAGATATTTCCATTTTCTAAACAGAAAAATTCAACAGATCAGAAAGGAAAAGTGAAGGTACACACCCCTAACTGCTGTCTCTGATGAGCTTTCCACCCAAAGCAGAGATGTTACACTTGCTGTGACTCAAATGCTGCTAAGTGTGCTATACCTTGAAACTCACCATCTCAAAGCGGGAACATCAGCCTCCTCCTAAGCACCTGGGTCATCACCTGTGTCTCTGAGAAACTGGCCAGTCGGCCTGACAAGATCAATTTAGAGCATTAAAAAATAAAGAGCAAAACAAAACCCTTAAACCATTAACATCTTAAGGTTGATTTTTTTTTTCTCTCTCTTTTTTTTTTTTTGAGACCTCACCACTTAATTGGGTTGGTGACAACGTCCTACTAGATACTTGCTTGAGAACTGAGGCGACTCATGTCTCAGCAGACTAAATGGCTCAACATCCAAATTTCCGAAAAATGCACTTGGTGTGTCTTTCTGGTGGTATTTTGTGAAGCCCCAGTCCACACTCCTCTCCTGCTCTTTAGTTGTGCTTTTGAACAGGGCCACTGTGATGACCTTCTCCCCAAAGGGGTACACTTTGGGTGGAAGAAGAGGAGGTCAGCAAGCAAAAGATAGTTTCTCAGATATCAAACCAGTTACCATAAACAGTTTAGAAAAGAAAAGCGTAGTTTTCTGGGCCTGTATTGGGCACACAGACTGGAGAATGAACAAAGCTGCAAAGACAGGTGGTAGTAGGAAGGTCAAAATCTGATCTGGGACAAAACCGAGATGCGCAGGGCAGGCTGCAGGCTGCAAATCTCAGCCTTTACACCCCTCTAAGTCCCTTTCTAAAGGAGATCAGTCCTGGGTGTTCTTTGGAAGGAATGATGCTAAAGCTGAAACTCCATTACTTTGGCCACCTCATGCGAAAAGTTGACTCATTGGAAAAGACTCTGATGCTGGGAGGGATTGGGGGCAGGAGGAGAAGGGGACGACAGAGGATGAGATGGCTGGATGGCATCACTGACTCGATGGACGTGAGTCTGGGTGAACTCCGGGAGTTGGTGATGGACAGGGAGGCCTGGCGTGCTGCAATTCATGGGGTCACAAAGAGTCGGACACGACTGGGCAACTGAACTGAACTGAACTGAAGCCCTTCTTC
>NW_011494101.1:17366-17788 GCF_000754665.1 Bison bison bison | reverse complement strand
GTGTTCTACTTTGCTTGGAGTGGAAACTCTATGTCAGAGTACAGAGTGACCATGGTGTTTAAATAACAGTTGTCCAGACAACAAGTTCTGACTGTATAGCACAGGGAATATACTCAACATCCTGGGATAAACGATAACAGAAAAGAATATAAAAAAGAACATATGTACAATGGAGTCACTTTGCTGAACAGCAAAAAAATTAACACAGCACTGTAATTCCACTATACTTCAATTTAAAAAAAAAACAAAAAAAAGACTAGTAAAAACAAAATAGTCAGCCCACCTCAGTATCAATGAGCTCACCAAGTACCCAAATCTTGGTTTCTAATGCCATTCTCCAATCAAAGGAACCAAGGCTCCTGTTGGTTCCAGAACTGAGACGTGTGTTAGGGAAATTAAATGAATAGTTTCGTTTAGGCTTC
>NW_011494101.1:13212-14528 GCF_000754665.1 Bison bison bison | reverse complement strand
TCAGAGGGATGGTATGGGGAGGGAGGTGGGAGGGGGGTTCAGGATGGGGAACATGTGTACACCCGTGGCAGATTCATGTTGATGTATGGCAAAACCAATACAATATTGTAAAGTAATTAGCTTCCAATTAAAATAAATAAATTTAAATTTTAAAAAAAGCAGTAAAGAAGAAACTCAACATTCAAAAAATGAAGATAATGGCATCCAGTCCCCTCTGCTAAGTCGCTTCAGTTGTGTCTGACTCTGTACGACCCCAGAGACAGCAGCCCACCAGGCTCCCCCATCCCTGGGATTCTCCAGGCAAGAACACTAAGTGGGTTGCTATTTCCTTCTCCAGTGCATGAAAGTGAAAAATGAAAGTGAAGTCGCTCAGTCGTGTCCAACTCCTAGCGACTCCATGGACTGCAGCCTACCAGGCTCCTCCGTCCATGGGATTTTCCAGGCAAGAGTACTGGAGTGGGGTGCCATTGCCTTCTCCGCCAGTCCCCTCACTTCATGGCAAACAATGGAAACAGTGATAGACTTTATTTTCTTGGGCTCCAAAATCACTTCAGACGGTGACTGCAGCCATGAAATTAAAAGACGCTGGTTCCTTGGAAGAAAAGCAATGACAAAGATAGACAGCGTATTAAAAAAGAGACATTACCAACAAAGGTCCATATAGTCAAACCTATGGTTTTTCCAGTAGTCATGTATGGATGTGAGAGTTGGGACCATAAAGAAGGCTGAGTGCCAAAGAACTGATGCTTTTGAACTGTGGTGCTGGAGAAGACCCTCCAAAGTCCCTTGGACAGCGAGGAGATCAAACCAATCAATCCTAAAGGAAATCGATCCTGAATATTCATTGGAAGGACCGATGCTGAAGCTGAAACTCCAATACTTTGACCACCTAATGGGAAGTACCGACTCATTGAAAAAGACCCTGATGCATGGAAAGATTGAGGGCAGAAGGAGAAAGGGACAACAGAGAATGAGACGGTTGGACGGCATCACTGATGCAATGGACGTGAGTTTGAGCAAACTCCAGGAGATAGCGAAGGACAGGGAAGCCTGGTGTGCCGCATCCTATGGGGTCACAGAATTGGACAGGCATGAGCGACTAAACAACCTCCCCAAGGCACCTGCTACAGCTGGCGAAGACGCCACAGCTCCTAGAATGCGCTGCGACAGCCCCGCCTCCTGCCCTGCCCCCTCTGAGAGCGCGGACGGCTGGGCACCACCCCCACGACCTACCCTGTGCAACCGGGAATTGTAGTCCTACAGCCCTGCAAGCCACCGGTGCAGCAGCTGAGACCACAGCTCCCAGAATGCGCAGG
>NW_011494101.1:11450-13112 GCF_000754665.1 Bison bison bison | reverse complement strand
AGCTTTGACTGTGTGGACCACAACAAATTATGGCAAATTCTTAAAGCGATGGTAATATCAGACCACCTTACCTGCCTCTTGAGAAACCTGTATGCAAGACAAGAAGCAACAGTTAGAACCAGATGTGGAACAATAGACTGGTTCAAAATTTGGGAAGGACTACATCAAAGCTGTATGTTGTCACTCTGTTATTTAATTTATATGCAGAGTACATCATGTGAATGCCAGGCTGGATGAAGCTCAAGCTGGAATCATGACTGCTGGGAGAAATATCAATAACCTCAGATATGCAGATGACATCACCCTTATGGCAGAAAATGAAGAAGAACTAGAGAGCCTCTTGATGAAGCTGAAAGAGGAGAGTGGAAAAGCTGGCTTAAAACTCAACATTCAAAAAATGAAGATAATGGCATCCAGTCCCCTCACTTCATGGCAAATAGATAGGGAATCAATGGAAACACTGACAGACTTTATTTTCTTGGGCTCCAAAATCACTTCAGATGGTGACTGCAGCCATAAAATTAAAAGACGCTTGCTCCTTGGAAGAAAAGCAATGACAAAGCTAGACAGCGTATAAAAAAACAGAGACATTACCGACAAAGGTCCATATAAGTCAAACCTATGGTTTTTCCAGTAGTCATGTATGGATGTGAGAGTTGGGACTATTAAGAAGGCTGAATGCCAAAGAACTGATGCTTTTGAATTGTGGTGCTGGAGAAGACCCTCTAGAGTCCCTTGGACAGCAAGGAGATCAAATCAATCAATCCTAAAGGAAATCAATCCTGAATATTCATTGGAAGGACCTATGCTGTAGCTGAAGCTCCAATACTTTGACCACCTAATTGGAAGTACCAACTCATTGAAAAAGACCCTGATGCATGGAAAGATTGAGGGCAGGAGGAGAACGGGACAACAGAGAATGAGATGGTTGGACGGCATCACTGATTGAACGGAGGTGAGTTTGAGACTCCAGGAGATAGCAAAGGACAGGGAAGCCTGGCGTGCCGCAGCCTATGGGGTCACAAAGAGTCGGACAGGACTGAGTGACTAAACAACCTCCCCAAGGCACCTGCTCTGCTGCTGCTGCTGCTGCTGCTAGTCGCTTCAGTCGTGTCCAACTCTGTGTGACCCCAGAGACGGCAGCCCACCAGGCTCTGCCGTCCCTGGGATTCTCCAGGCAAGAACACTGGAGTGGGTTGCCATTTCCTTCTCCAATGCATGAAAGTGAAAAGTGAAAGGGAAGTCGCTCAGTCGTGTCCGACTCTTAGCGACCCCATGGACTGCAGCCCACCAGACTTCTCCACCCATGGGATTTTCCAGGCAAGAGTACTGGAGTGAGGTGCCATTGCCTTCTCCAGGCACCTGCTACAGCTGGCTAAGACACCACAGCACCTAGAATGCGCTGCGACAGCCCCGCCTCCTGCCCTGCCCCCTCTGTGAGCGCGGAAGGCTGGGCACCACCCCCACGCCCTACGCTGTGCAACAGGGAATTGTAGTCCTACAGCCCTGCAAGCCACCGGCTGCAGCAGCTGAGACCACCGCTCCCAGAATGCGCAGCGAGGGCCCCGCGCCTTCCCTCCGCGTGGGCGGAGGGAGGTCCTGCCACGCAAAGAAGAGTGCGTTTTCTTCCCCAGCATCTCCTGCCTGCGGAGACAAAGCGAG
>NW_011494101.1:9984-10242 GCF_000754665.1 Bison bison bison | reverse complement strand
CAAGCTGTGTTGGCTCTTTAGAGCTGTCCTGAGAAATCTTATCCCCAGAAACTTAATTTTGGGGTTTTCATTAGAATGGTGGCACTCATTTGTAGTTCTGAATAGGTATCTGAGATCTCCCAGGGGCTCACAGGTGTATTGAGTGTCCTCTTCTGTTTTCTTCCATGGCTTGACTCATTTCAGTTCAGTCACTCAGTCGTGTCTGACTCTTTGTGACCCCATGAATCACAGCATGCCAGGCCCTCCCTGTCCATCACC
>NW_011494101.1:5986-9884 GCF_000754665.1 Bison bison bison | reverse complement strand
ACCCTGTGCAAGGACTGTGACCCCAGAAGTTCTGGTGAGGACTCGGAGCCAGACTGCTTTGTCTCTCCTTTTCTCCACCGTTCTTCCTGTGCCTGGTATGGAAATCCACAAACACATTAACAGTGCCCCTCTGTGGGCTGTGTCAGTACATGGACGTACATAGATGGAGGAGGGTTTTTAATTTATTTATTTAGTTGGGGCATGTGGGGTCTAGTTTCCTGATCAGGGATCGAACTCAGGCCCCCAACATTGGGAGCTAGGAATCTTAGCCACTGGACCTGGCATCCAGCTTGGAATGGGTGTGCATGTTAATTGGTTGTGCGTGCTAATTGGCTACTGTTGCATGATAAACCACCCCAAAACCTAGTTAGCTCATGGTTGAACTCATGGTCAGCACAGTGAGCTTAGCTTAGCCGAGCCATTCATTCATTTCACCTGGACACCAAGGTGAGTGTGTGGTCTGCTGCTTGTTGACTAGGGTGCTCTACTTCTGGGGTTGACCTGGGTGCCACCTGGGCACCCGGATGTCATCCAGCAAGCTCATATGGGCTTGTTTTCATGGAGAGCAGGGATCCAGAGAAAAAGCAAAACATTCAAGATCTTTCCAGCCTAGGCCCAAAGCTGTCAGGGTCATACCTACTGCATTTTTCTGGCCAAAACACATGAGACCAGCCTCAACCCAAGGTTGAAAGGACAGATTTCTGTCTCTCCATCTTTTGTTTCACTTTTTACAGAACCAGCTGTAAAATCATATTGCAAAGGGCATGGATATAGGTAGAAAACACACAATCACTGTTTTTACAATCAGTATCATCATGCCTAAACAAACCTTTATATAAAGGTGCCGAGAGAAGTATTAATAAATTGTTGAAAAGCCCACAGAGCTATTAAACAGCTGGGATCCACTCCGTGTCACATCCACCTGATTCCACAGCAGTCATTGCCGGTAGACCACTCTTCTCCTGCAACTACCCCAGGGTCCTGAGGAGGCGGTGCTGCAACTGAATGAAGATTCCTCTGATTCTTCCCATCTAGTACTATTCAGCATCAAAATAATGCCCTAAGTCCAATGCAGAAGAATTTGAATTAGGAAAGCTCTGAGTTTAAGAAATCAAGTCCAAAGGTATTTTTCCTTTCTAATCATAGAAGACATTTTAAAATATTAATACCTAAAATGTACTCCACATATTTGAAAATTCTTTTCATCACATTTTGATATTTCTAGACTATGTAAATCACAAACGAACTATGATCTACCTGTCAGTTAAAGAATATATTTTTCAAATTAAGAGATCTTCAGAAAACACATTCCATCGGCTACATTTCATGAAATCAGCTGAGTAATGGTAAGGGTTTTATCCTTTCCTTTCTGCAAACCAATTTTCCAGGACAAAAAAAAAGATAAGATCCAGTGAAGACTCACAGCTGACTTGTGGCAGTAACTATGCCAAAGCCTAAGAGGAGCCTAGCAGCCATGGCTACACAAGAGGCCTAATTACAGGTCAGCCCTGCAAGCCCCACCCCACCTCCAACAAGGCCGCTAAGGCTTCCCCAGTCCCCACAGCCAGAGACACTGCAGCACTGCCAGCAGGCGGGGCGGGTGCAGACACCTCTGTGCTCTCCCACCTCTCTAGACCCATCCATGCCGGGTCACGATGTAGAACCCTGCTTTGGGGAAGCTGTCTCCTAAGGTGACTGGTTACACGGGCCAGGGCCCTTGGTCTTTTGTGCCCTCTAACAAACTAAGGGCACTCCAGCCAGAATCATGACCGCCCATCATGTCCTGCAATAGCGGGAGCCAACAGAAGAGTCACTTAAGGTCATCTGCCTCACCCCTATGCTCTACCAAGGCACCCGGCCCCTAAGCCAACCAACAAGCAAAGGATCTGGCCCCAAGTCGGCAGCAGGCCCTTTACTCAAGCACTTGAAAGTTCACTAAGGAGAGCAGGCCAGCAACTTAAGGAGCGGCTCCAGGAAGCCACAGCCAGTGCAAGATGGCCAACCATAGCACGCGTGAGAGGCAGGGCCAGAGGAAGTGTTGGGGGAGTGTGTGATTTCCTCGGTTCTGTCTCATCACAACAAAACTCTGAAGTGACAGACCAGCGTTACAGCCCTCGGATGGGCCAGTGTTACAGCTCTCGGACAGGCCAGTGTTACAGCTCCGTGTTACACCTCAGTTTTATTTAGAAAACAAAGGAAAATACATCCCTGAAATGTGAATGCATGCTGACCCAAAAGACGAGAAGAGGCGAGAGAGACCCCTGGCCCTCTGACTCCTCTTTTTATATGTTTTTCTCCTCCCCCTGGGCCTGCTGTATGTGAACTGGGCTAGCCTTGAATGCTGTTTGTTCTACCTGAGGTTCTCACTCTGGTCCTCAGCCCTTCCTTTGTTCTAGTTTCATGGGCTTTTCCCTTCCTTGTCTTTTAGCCACCACCATTCTGTACTCTTTTTTACTATTCTAAGTATCTAACATTCCCCCCTCAAGAGATGGGAGGCCCAATTCTTTGGGAATAGGGGTGTTGAGGTCTTTCTGGCTACTTGCTGCTGAACTGGGGTGGTGAGGGGCATTGGGCCTCCCCCTCTTGCCAGTCTCAGGCCTCAGAGTCCTTATAGTGGTATCCATCTAAGGGTGAGTGATACTTTCTGTGGTCGGCTATAGTTTTACATATCCTTGTTGAACTGGCACTGCATGTTGTAGCTTGTTGACCTGGGCAGAGACAAAATGGGTTAGACAATTGATAATACACAGAGCAATCATAAGCAGCATCAATATGGTGATAACAGAGACTAGTAGGGCATCAGCCAACTCCAGATTCCCATCACCAGGAAGATCCCCCAAAGAGAGATTGTAGCCACCCAGAGAAATCACCAGCTCATTCTTTGAGATCCTGTGGGGTCTGAATGTTTTTCTTGAGGATTATGAGACTTTCTTTAACTTAGCTGGAGGTATTTACCCAGAAACAACACTTCTCATTCAAGATGGCTCAAGTCCCTCCTTGTTCAGGGATCAGAAGATCTGTCTCCTGTCTGTTCTGGAGTACAACCCCTGCCAAGCTGTGTTGGCTCTTTAGAGCTGTCCTGAGAAATCTTATCCCCAGAAACTTAATATTGGGGGTGTTCATTAGAATGGTTCACAGGATGGATTGAAGGCTTTCCCACCCAGACTGAGAAGGCACTTGTTTGTAGTCTGAATAGGTATCTGAGATCTCCCAGGGGCCTACAGGTATATTGAGTGTCCTCTTCTGTTTTCTTCCACAGCTTGACTCATGAGTAGTGAATCCCGGAGTTGTGTCCTGGTACCTTGACTGCTGTGGCGGTGGAAAGTATTACAGGGTAGGGGCCCTTCCATGTGGGCTGGAGTTGAGCCTTTGGTGACCCATCTTTCCAGACTTTAGTAGGGCTTGAGTCCCTGGACCATATAGTGGTGACTCTTTAGAATCTTTAGAGTCCTGGTTGACATCCCCCCAAGCATATATCCTGTTGGGGTTGCCCAACGGCCATGGTATAAGACTGGAGGGTCTGAGCCTCTGGATCTAGGAAGAGGTCATAGATATAAACAAAAGGTCTCCCATATAGCATCTCATAAGGACTAAGACCAACGTGTTCCTTAGGGGCAATACGGGTGCAGAGGAGAGCTATTGGTAAAGCCTCCTTCCATCCCAGGGAGGTCTCCTGGGTTATCTTTTTTATCGCTGATTTTAAGAATTCATTGGCTCTTTCTACTTTCCCTGAAAACTGAGGCCTGCAGGCACAATGGAGATAATAAATAATGCCCAATGCTTTAGAGACCCCTTGGGTGACCTTAGAAGTAAATGATGTCCCATTGTCACTTTGTAATGACCTGGGCAGACCAAATCTCAGGATGATTTCATGGGCCTAATTTTTTTTTTTTTTTTT
>NW_011494101.1:3969-5886 GCF_000754665.1 Bison bison bison | reverse complement strand
AAGCCTTCAGTCCATCCTGTGAATGTATCTATCATGACTGCTGCTGCTGCTGCTGCTGCTGCTAAGTCGCTTCAGTCGTGTCCAACTCTGTGCAACCCCATAGACGGCAGCCTGCCAGGCTCCCCCATCCCTGGGATTCTCCAGGCAAGAACACTGGAGTGGGTATCTATCATGACTAATAGGTATTTATACCCTTGAGAAACTGGGATCTGGGTGAAGTCCATCTGCCAGTCCTCTCCTGGTCCCATGCCATTGGATGGGCTGGGCCAGCTGGGATCTTCGAGCTCCTTGGGGGTTGTTTAATTGGCAAGAGGGACAAGAGGAGACCACTTGCTGTATAGTCATTTGGAGGCCGGAACTTTCTAGTAATCTTTGGAGGGCCTTCTCCCCTAAATGAGTGGTGGCATGTAAGGACTTAACCAACTTGCACTGGAGGTTCCCAGACAGAAAAAGGAGTCCCTCCTTTGAGAACCACCCCATATGATCTTCTTAAAAGCCCTCACTCTTAGCTTTGAGAGTCTCACCTTCAGTATATGAAGGAGTTTCTGGCAAATTAGTCTGTGGAACTAAGGTGGCAACCCCTATGAGGTCACTGTTCTGTAATGCTGCTCTCTTAGCTGTCTGATCAGCGGCTTGGTTCCCTTGTGCCATTTCCATGACTGAAACCTCAGCGGGTAGATGAACTGCTTCCAAGAGTCTAAGGATTTGATCACCATATTTAATTGGGGACCCTCAGGCAGTCAAATGGCCTCTTTCCAAATAGCAGCATGTTCAGGTAGCATCAGAAAGGCGTACTTGGTCTTATGGACTCTGTGGGAGAGGGAGAGGGTAGGAAGATTTGGGAGAATGGCATTGAAACATGTAAAATATCATGTAAGAAACGAGTTGCCAGTCCAGGTTCGATGCACGATACTGAATGCTTGGGGCTAGTGCACTGGGACGACCCAGAGGGATGGTATGGGGAGGGAGGAGGGAGGAGGGTTCAGGATGGGGAACACATGTATACCTGTGGCGGATTCATTTTGATATTTGGCAAAACTAATACAATTATGTAAAGTTTAAAAATAAAATAAAATTTAAAAAAAATAAAATAATATTTTGTAAAGTCACATCCTTAAAAAAAAAAAAAAAGAAAGGCATACTTGGAGTCAGTGTAAATAGCTACTCTTTTTCCTTTTCCCAGCTCTAAAGCTCGAGTCAGAGCTATGAGCTCAGCTGATTGGGCTGAAGTACCTGGTCACAAAGGTTTAGCCTCTATGGTCTCAAAATTGGAGACTACTGCATATCCAGCTCTTCTTTTTCCATCTAAGACAAAGCTGCTTCCATCAGTTTACCAGATTTCCTCTGGATTGGCCAGAGGATCTTCTGACAATCCCTCTCAGGGTTTTGTCCAGTGGTCCAAGGTTTCTAGGCAAGAGTGAAAAGGGAGAGAGCCCTCAGGGGTAGGCAGGAGGGTGTCTGGGTTAAGAACCTCACAAGGCCATATAGTGAGGCCTGGATTTTCCATCAGCACTACTTGATATCTGAGGATTCTTTGATCAGACATCCATAAATGGCTTCTCCTATTTAGGAGTTGTTTCACTTGGTGGCTGGTAAAAACAGTTAGTTTACCCTCAAAAGAGAGTTTCAAAGCATCTTCTATCAGGACTGCAATAGCTGTAAGATTTTGAAGGCAGGGAGAGGTTTCTTCCCAATAAGGGAGGACAGTCAGGGACCACTAGAAACTGGTGGGAAAATATTTGTCCATCCCAGCAACAAAGTGCTCAGGTGAATTTTTTTGTAATTCTTTTTCCTGTAGTCCCAAATGGTAAAGGTTTGGGAGGAGAAGGCTCTGGAGTAGGAGGTCAGGACAGAGCAAGTAGCCCTTGTGTCAACCAAGAAATTCTCGGACCTACCTGCCACATCCAGTTGCACCCT
>NW_011494101.1:1160-3576 GCF_000754665.1 Bison bison bison | reverse complement strand
GGACCATCTCATCTAAAGAGGCAGCAGGGTCCTGCTGCTGTAGCTGTTGTAACTTTATCTTGATGTCTGATGTGCATTGGGACAGGAATTTGTCCTTTAAAATCACTTTTAAAGTCCAGACTGATAAACTTTTGGAGGGCCTCTTTTAGCCTTTCCAGAAAGGCAATGGGGTTCTCATTGGGCTCCTGAGTTATTGCTGAGACTGGGCACAGTCCCACAAGTAATAGCCTTCCTTCTATTTCCAAGGGTGGACTTCCTTAGGGGTGAGTCTTTCTGAAGTTTATCCTACCCAGTACTGTTGCAACCCGAGAGCTAGTCATCCCTGGGTCAGGGTGCAGATCCCCAGGCAAGCTGAGGCGTGACAGCTTCCTGGAGATCAAATCTCTGGGCAGGTCAAGGTATGTCGACTTCCTGGGACCCCTGGACTGGCAGATCCCCGAGCAGTTTGAGGTATGACAACCTTTCGAGGACCAGATTCCTAGGCGGGTCAACTTCCTGGGAGCCCCGGACTGGATTTAGGCGTCCCCAAGGTCTCCAAATGACCAGGCTGGGTAGGATTAAGGGGTTGTAATTTTAACTCATTGCCAGTTTGTTCACCACAGATGGGAATAGACATCATGATGTAAAATAATCCAAGCCTATGCCCTGAGACTGGGAACCTGGTGAAACAGTCAGAAGCCTTATCCTCTTACTGCTCTAAGGGAACGTAAGTCACTGATTTCCTCCCCAGGGTGTTTCCAATGGTAAACATTTCATTGTCATAGACCCACTGTAGGTAATAACAGAAGTAATGACAAAGGAGTGGGTTATTTGGTCCTGTTAGAGGCATTAGAGTATTTTAATAATAAGCAGGGTGGAGCAATGTTGCCTACAAGGGGGCAGGGTCCTGGTTGTAGGAGTTAGTAAGTGGCTTAAGCACAAACTGATGAGAGGCAACAGACCAGATGTTCCATAAAAGTGGAGTGGAGATTTGATCAGCGGGTGTGTTTGTAACTTTAGGAGAAGGGTGGTAAGGATTTGGGCCTAAACGGCCTGCAGGGCTAACTCCCAAAGAGGCAAACATTATCCCTGGAAGCCCAATTGCCTTTGAAGGGATGCCAACAGTTGGACTTCTAGCAGGCATTGTGTGCCTGTCGCCCACCCTAGGAGATTCACTGAGAGATGCTGATGTTGCACATGTAGGAAACATGGAATATGAAGGCCTGAATATCTAGAGGGGTTGGATATTATACAGTATTTCCCTCCAAAGGACCAGCATTTTCTGGTTGTCCCTCCAGAAGACTGTAGAGGCAACATTGTGGGCCTGGACTGGGCTCAGGAAAAGAGCATGAAACAGGAGGGAAGAGGGACAGGGCACAAATTTTGAAAGAATCACATAGCACAAGGGCATAACAAACCGATTAAACTCAACTGGGTCTAAAATGACAAGTCAAATTCAACTAAACTTTGATCCCCAATCTGTAAGCTAAAAGACACACCCAGAGGTGGCAGGACAGCTCCAGGGCACTGTCAAAAGACAGAGGAGTGGGTGGTTCCCCAATGGTTGGAATGACCCTCGCCTCATTAGCATATGAATTCACCCAGCAAAAACTAGCCACACCACATTCCGTGGCCAAAACACTTGCCCTTTGCAATGGCCCACACCCTGCAGAGTGTGCTTCTCTCTGAATCCAAACAAATCCCCCTTTTACCTATGGCTGTGTCTCTAATTGAATTTTTGCAATGAGACGTCGGAGCCTGAGGTCCATTAGGTCCTGAAGCCAGGCATCATGGCTTTTGGCTGGGCTCAAGTCCTGGGAGAGAGGACCTGAAGAACGGGAGGAAACAGCAGTGGGGAAAACGTGCTAAGGAATCCTCTTCATAATCTGCTGGAAAATCTGCTAAATACCTAACCTGTGCTCAGTTTTCATTGGCCTGATCCTTGGCACAAACAAGATTAAGGACAGAAGAACCCCTACCGGCTTGGGTAACAGCTACTGGAGCCCAGCAGATAGTGGAGCCTTTGCGACATACTGAAGAGTAGGCCTTGCCATAGTCCCTCAATTGCACACACTGCTGCTTGCCTGTTCATGGGTGGTTCGATGAAAAAAGAAACAAGAGATTGTAAAGGAATTAGGCTTTTTGTTAGGCATATGTCCTTCCAGCCACACGAGTGAGGACCTTAACCAGAGCTCTTTTGGAATCTGAGAGTGAGCCAGATTCCAAAAGAGCTTTCTGCTGAGATTGCTTTTCACGGTTTCAGTTCCCAGCACTCTGGACTTCTTGTCACATCCCCTCTGCTGGGTTTTCTTCGCGTTCAGCATCCACCAGGGGGGAGCTTTCCCTGAGTTGGGCTCCTGCTGTGCTTAGCCTCTTCCTTGCAGGGAACATGCCAACGGTGTTTCAGTCAGGTAAAATACGAGAAAGGACAATATAG
>NW_011494101.1:0-850 GCF_000754665.1 Bison bison bison | reverse complement strand
CCCCCCACCCCACGCCACCCCCACCCCTCAGGGGGCCTGTTCTGCCTAAAGTGGATTAGCCAGTGCTCTTTGCTTTACCTGAGGTTCTCACATTGATACTCAGACCTCCTTTATTCTATTTTCCCGACTTTCTCTTAGTTGTCTTTACTCACCAAAATTCTGGACTCATTTTCCCTATTCTGACTACAAACAGAAGAGACCGGAAGCCGGGTGTAAGGAGAGACAGAGAGAGAAAGTAGACCAAGCTTCAGACAAAGACTCCAAGAACCCGAGATGGAGATGCAGATTGACGGAAAGACAGGCATACACGCGAGTTAGGGCGCAAAAGACAAGCAAAAACAGGGATGGAGAGGCAGAGAGACACAGAGCAACAAAGGAACGGGAAACAGGAGTCAGAAAGGAGACAGAGCATGGCATTCGTTCCCAGACACACACTCTGGAACAGACTATGAAACACCTCAGAGAGAGGCCGTGCGGCAGAAGCAGCTTCCCTAAGGGAGGGGGCGTCAGCCTTGGGCCGGCGGGCCCCGGCTGGACGCAGTGCCCTGGGGCTGGCAATCACCCGTGGGGACCCCCGGACTTCCTCGCATCCGAGGTCTCAAAGGTCCCCTTCGGCTTGGCCACCTACGGCGAGACCCAGCCCCCGCCCCCAGGCCAGAGGGTGAGTGCGGGAGAGTGTGTGTGTGAGTGTGTCGGTGGGCGACGGTGGGGTCTGGTCGACTGGGGGCCGGGGGGAACCCAGAATGGAGGGGACAGGGTGTGGCGGCCGGGGGTTTGGAAGTCTGTGTGGTCCTCTTGCTGTCTGTCTCTCTCTCTCCCTCTTTCTCCGTCTCCCTTACCTGTGGTCTCC
>NW_011494100.1:13897-14535 GCF_000754665.1 Bison bison bison | reverse complement strand
TATAATACAGAATAGTTTCACTGCCATAAAAATCCCCTGTGCTCCATCTACTCATCTCTCATCTCATCCCACCTCCACCCTCTGACAACACTGATCTTTTACTGTCTCCATAGTTTTGCCTTTTTGTCATATAGTTAGAATCATATAGCATGTAGCCTTTTCAGACTGACTACTTTCACTTATTAATGAGCATTTACGTTTCCTCTATGTTGTTTCATGTGTTAGTAGTGAGAGGGTAACAGGCAGGAAGGCCAGGGGTCTCCAAATGGAGGAAATAGCCTGCAAGTGTCAGACATTTTTATCTCTCTTAAGCGGCAGGAGGAAACAAACTAGCAATATTTTTTCCTTCTCTATACAAATTTAAAGGGAGGTTTCTCTTAAAATATTGTGTTGCCATAATGACACCCGGCTTCGCCTGAAGTTAGCTATTCTTGAGTCTAGAGATAACCAATGCCTTTTTCTTATGGAAATGTTTGTCTTAAGCTATGCTAATGTACTATGCCTTTACCCCAAACTCTGTCTCCAAGTCGGTTCCGCCTCTCGGCCCAGAACCTACTTGACAAACCAGTATGGATATTGTTCCCCTAATCTATGTAAATGAAACTATTTGTATGGTGGTCTGCCCTTCTTCAAGATTC
>NW_011494100.1:9833-10238 GCF_000754665.1 Bison bison bison | reverse complement strand
TGGATAAGTGCTGTCCTTGAGCCTCATCTTTCTCATCTGTAGAATAGGGAAAATGTCTTCTTGAACAGAGCATTTTTAGAGTTCAAAGTGAGGTGAGGTCCCAGAAATTTACATATGTATTTTGTGACATATGTCACTGTTACTTACCTAGGTTCTGAACACATGATGAAAGAAATTAGGAGGCAGTTTCTCTCCCACCAGAGTCCCCTTTACCAATCTAAGAGGGCAGCAAAAAAGCTCACGGAGGTTCCCTCACAATGCAACATGTGAGATACCACAAGACATCTCATGTGGGCTGTTCATGTCTTCTGTCAGCTTTCTCCAGGCCTTCCCTGAAGCCCATGGGGAGCTTCGGAGCAGCAGAGGAGGGCAGAGCCTGAGCCTCCCCTCTTCGCCTTCTGGGTG
>NW_011494100.1:9157-9733 GCF_000754665.1 Bison bison bison | reverse complement strand
CCATACATTGTGGATTACATTATCTGAGAGAGAGCTAACACCAGAAAGGTAGGCTATTGAAAAATAACAATTTTCAGCTCTAATCACTTTTATTTGTTGCAACAAAAAAATTCAAACATGCATGAAAAGCAAGAAAATAGTATAATAAATTCTCATCATGCCCATCAATTGAAAATTATCAACACCTTGCATTCTTGTATGTTTGACTCATTAAAAAATGTTTGAATATATTAAGGGTTTCTTTAAAACAAATTTCTCCTCTGGCATTAAGGTATAATTGACAAATATTATACACACCTAGATGTTCAATCTGATGACTTGATTTACATATACATTGTGAAATATTCATCACAACTGAAAGTCACTTCCTAGGTAGGTTGATAAGTCCAGGATCCTCGAGGAGGATCTGGGGCCCTCAAGAAGAAAAAAGGGGTGTGGGGCTCTCAAGGAGAAAAAGACGAACTTTTTTTTTTCCTACATTGCTTTATGGTAGTCAATATAACAATGTAGCTTGCTCCAGGATGTGTTTTTCCTTCTTGAGAATGTTCTTACTAATCCTGTCATCTTCAAATGTAT
>NW_011494100.1:4816-5756 GCF_000754665.1 Bison bison bison | reverse complement strand
AGCCCACCAGGTCCTCTGTCCATGGAAATCCCCAGGCAAGAGTACTGGAGTGGGTTGCCATTTCCTTCTCCAATTTTGGGCCTAGCTAGTTCTGCTGCTGCTGCTGCTGCTACTAAGTCACGTCAGTCATGTCCAACTCTGTCCAACCCCATAGATGGCAGCCCACCAGGCTCCCCGCTCCCTGGGATTCTCCAGGCAAGAACACTGGAGTGGGTTGCCATGTCCTTCTCCAATGTATGCATGCAGGCTAAGTCGCTTCAGTCGTGTCTGACTCTGTGCGACCCCGTGAACAGCAGCCCACCAGGTTCCTGTGTCTGCAGGATTCTCTAGGCAAGAATACTGGAGTGGATTGCCATTTCCTTCCCCAATAGCTAGTTTTAACCAGTTTTTATTTTTCTCTGTAAGTTCCTCCTTTGAGCCTGAGACTCAGACAGAAACAGGAAGTGAAAGTAAAAGAGTTAGTCACTCAGTCATGTCCAGCTCTTCGTGTCCCCATGGACTGTAGCCTGCCAGGCTCTTCTCTCCATGGGATTCTCCAAGCAAGAATACTGGAGTGGATAGCTAAACTAAATATGATTGTCACCTGGCTGAAGTCCCAATTCTCACACCCAGATAAAGACCAGGTAAAACTAATGAGGCAGTTGGGGATACACAAACCAAAAAGCAGGAGGAGAATAATTGTAAGGGGTCCTAAGAATGGCAGAAGCCCAGGAAGCTGAGATTACCTTTTTGATACTGTCCCAAATTTGTTCAGTCAGGGCCCTTCTTGTTCTGAGTATTGGATCAAGCGACTTTCTCTTTGTATTTTTATTGGAGTATAGTTGATTAACAAGGTTGTGTTAGTTTCTGCTCAACAGCAAAGTGAATCTCTTATACATATACATATACACACTCTTTTTTAGATTCTTTTCCTATGTAGGCCATTACAGAGTATAGAATA
>NW_011494100.1:4085-4716 GCF_000754665.1 Bison bison bison | reverse complement strand
CATCCCTTGGCTATTTGGTTGCCCTTTAGGAAAGAGGGGCCTAGAAGAAGGAATATGGGTATGGTTACTGTAAATAATAATAAAGTAGAAAAAATTCTTCTTAACTTCACGCAGGGCAAGGAACTTTCCAAACGCCTTCTGTTTGTGAATTTTCAAAGTGTATGTGCCTGGAAATGGGAAGGTGAGGACTTTTCATTGATTTGGGTAGGCATCCATTTCCAATTTTCCTGCTGGAGGGAAAGGTACTATTACCTCTTATTTTATACTTGAAGGCACTGAAGCAGAGATGTTGAGTAAGTTGCTTACCATCACACAGCCAGTAAGTAATGGAGCAGGACCCCAAGTCAAGCAGTCTGGCTCTCAAGACAGTGTTCCTTGTATATGTAACTGATGTCACCAAATTGGTCTCCTTCCTTGTGCTGGGCTCTGAGCCCAGGCTAAGACCCCTTTTCTTGGCTGAAGAGGTTGCTTTTCCACTCAGATTCCCACAGCCAATAACTAAATTGATGGTGAGACTGGAACAGCACAAGTTTTATTCCATGACCAAAGAATGGAGAAGCGAGAGCTTAGTTCACAAATCAACTTCTCAACCCAATTTGGGTCAAGGTAAAAGCAAGGAAATTGAATCAAG
>NW_011494100.1:0-693 GCF_000754665.1 Bison bison bison | reverse complement strand
TCTAACTGTTGCTTCCTGACCTGCATACATATTTCTCAAGAGGCAAATCAGGTGGTCTGGTATTCCTATCTCTTTCAGAATTTTCCACAGTTGATGGTGATCCACACAGTCAAAGGCTTTGGTATAGTCAGTAAAGCAGAAATAGGTGTTTTTCTGGAACTCTCTTGCTTTTTCCGTAATCCAGCAGATATTGGCAATTTGATCTCTGGTTCCTCTGCCTTTTCTAAAACTAGCTTGAACACCAGGAATTTCACAGTTCACATATTGCTGAAGCCTGGCTTGGAGAATTTTGAGCATTACATTTTTACTAGCATGTGAGATGACTGCAATTGTGCGGTAGTTTGAGCATTCTTTGGCATTGCCTTTCTTTGGGATTGGAATGAAAACTGACCTTTTCCAGTCCTGTGGCCACTGCTGAGTTTTCCAAATTTACTGGCATATTGAGTGCAGCACTTTCACAGTGTCATCTTTCAGGATTTGGAATAGCTCAACTGGAATTCCATCACCTCCACTAGCTCTGTTCGTAGTGATGCTTTCTAAGGCCTACTTGAATTCACATTCCAGGATGTCTGGCTCTAGGTCAGTGATCATACCATTGTGTTTATCTGGGTCATGAAGATCTTTTTTGTACAGTTCTTCTGTGTATTCTTGCCATCTCTTCTTAATATCTTCTGCTTCTGTTAGGTCCATACC
>NW_011494099.1:14343-14985 GCF_000754665.1 Bison bison bison | reverse complement strand
CATATAGGTCAAGCCAAATGTTCTTATATAAATATTTAGGTTAATGCCTTCTCCCACCAAATTTGAGCTTCTGATCAATTCCCTGGCAGGCCAGCCAAGATTAATAAGTAAGATAGGGACCATTTTTAGAAAGAGTGTCTCTCTCTCTCAATCTGAATCTCTCTCTCTGAATGCTCTTTCTACCTGAAGGAAGGAACCATGTCCTATCCTTGTCTGTAAGCCCAGCATCTAGCACAATGCCCGGCATGGTTGTTTTGGAGACTTGCATCATGTGTTTAGGAAACATTCTCAGGGAATCCCTTGGAGTTACTATGGACCTGATTTTGAGCCCTATTTGTAACTCAACATCTGTACCTTAAAGCACATGTCAGCCAAAAGGTGGAAATAGCTCAAATGTCCATCAACTGATGAACAAACAAAATACGATCTTTCCACACAATGGGATATCATTCAGCCACAAAAAAAGAATTAAGTGCTGATACATGCTACTACATAAATTGGCCTTGAAAACATTATGCTAAGTGAACGAAGCCAGTCACAAAAGATTACCTATTGTATGACTTCATTTATATGGAATATCCAGAACAGGCACATTTATAGAGACAGAAAATAGATCAGTGGTTGCCAGGTGATACGGGAAAG
>NW_011494099.1:9558-10845 GCF_000754665.1 Bison bison bison | reverse complement strand
GCAACCACATCCTGTTTCTGTGAGCTCTGGTTTCTTAGATTCCACATGGAAGTTAGATCATACAGTATCTGTCTCTCTCTGTCTGCCTTATCTCACTTAGCATAATGCCCACAAGGTGCATCAGTGTTGTCACAAATGGCAGGATTTTGTGGGATCGCTTCTAGGTGGCGGTCCAGTCGCATTTGGCTTCCTTCAGTGGTGTGTTGTTATCTGCTGAGAGAAAGCAGGAGGGGGATTCTCATGCACCCACCCACAATGTGTGCTAGGCGCTGGAACTGGGAGTTTTGCATGTAGTGCACTAGAACAGTGCTCTCAATTTTGGCTGCACAGCTGAGCCACCTGGGAAGCTTTTCAAACACATAGAGGCTCAGGCCCCCATCTCCTCAGATGCAGGTTAATCTTGGGCATTTGGAATTTTTAACATCTCTACCAAGATGATGTTTTAGGAAAAAGACTTGTGTACATGTGTTTGAAACTGTTGAAATGCCACGTTTTCAGCACAAGTGTTTTTGTAATTAAACTTTTATATTATCTTTGTTTTTTTAGAAGTTGACATGGGCATTTGTAATTATAAAAACTCCTCCAGGGGGTCAGTGTACAGCCAGTGTTGGAGAACCACGGACTTTGAGAGCAACTCATTGCACAGAGAACGGACTTGTGGTTGCCAAGAGGGAGGGGGTTGGAGTGGATGAATTGGGAGTTTGGGGTTAGCAGGTGCAGACTGGTATATATAAGATGGGTAAACAACGAAGTCTTCCTGTATAGCACAAGGAACTATATTCAATACCCTGTGGGAAACCATAGTGGAAAACAATATGAGAAAGAATGTATGTATAACTGGATCACTTTGCTGTATAGCAGAAATTATCACAGCATATAAATCAGCTATATTTCAATAAAAAAGGAGTGTATTATTCAATTTAGGGGACACTTCCTGGCTTTGCTCACTCATCCACTTGTAACTTAGGGATCGAGTCACATACTTCATTGTGACAAGAGTGACGAGTATCTCTGGTGGCCTCGATGCTCAGAACTCACATGCCAAATTCCTTCAGCACCTTACATCACTGGTTTGCTTTGGACTGCCTCCATTTCGCTCCTCTGCTTCCAAGTTAATATTTCTAGTTTTTCAAATAACCATTTTGATAACCCTGCTTTCATTGTGTATGTCTGTGTGTGCTTAGTCACTCAGTGGTGTCCTCCTCTTTGCGACCCCAGGGACTGTAGCCCACCAGGTTCCTCTGTCCGTTGGGATTCTCCAAGCAAGAATACTGGAGTGGGTTGTCA
>NW_011494099.1:9100-9458 GCF_000754665.1 Bison bison bison | reverse complement strand
AAAACTGGGGCCTGCAATCTGGAACCGCTCAGGGGTCCATTGCTGTGCACAAGGATTCACTTTTTTGAACTGAACCAGGGAAGAGGGGGTGTCTGGTGCCCAGTGGCTGCATGAGTCTATCAAGTAAAGATTTCATATACTGTCTGGTCTCTTCTTCAGGACTTTTTTTGAAGGTCTGTGAGGTTGTTTCCCCCCCCCCCCAGGTTTCTGGAGATATAATTGACATATTGTATAAATTTAAGGCAAACAGTGTCATGATTTGGTACTCATATATATTGTGAATGATTACCACGATCAGATTAGTTAGCACATCTGTCATATTTGGTAATTACTGTTTGTGTGAGTGTCTGTGTGTGTG
>NW_011494099.1:5237-6640 GCF_000754665.1 Bison bison bison | reverse complement strand
CCTCACAGCAGCCTCAGAGGTAGGAACTCTTATTTCCTTCCTGTTTTAGAGAAGGACATTGAGGGTCAGGAAAGTGAAATGACCTGGTCAAGGTGGTCTTATAGCTCCAGGCCCCAATCCTGCCAGCAGCACTTCTTTGCTGTGTTATGTTGGGAAAATCAGTCAATCTAGCTGAGTCTCAGATTTCTCCCTTGCACAATAGGAATAATACTACTGCTTACCTTGTGGAATGATCCTAAGGTTTCAGTGATGTATGCAGAGTGCCTGGCACATGGTTAAGTACTCTGTAAATGGTCACTATTGTGGGCTGAGGTCAGACATTGTTTTCAGCCAAGATAAAGCAGAAACAAGAGGACAGTTCTGTATTAAAGGAGAGTTTGGGTCCACAAACTCTTTGGACTATGAAAAGGCCACACTTCTCAGATATCCAAAGGAGGCTCCCTTCTCCAAATGGATGATGGTGACACTTCTCAAGGAGCCAAAGGAGGCTCCATTTTAAGGGCACTCGGGAAGATGGCAGTTGGGTATAGGAGCTCGTGATGGGAGAAGGGTTGGCCACGTGGAGACTGAAAACGGTCTGCAAAGCTTGGTTCCGATGTAGGCCAGGGATGGGCTCAGCATGAAGTCCGTGCAGCTGACCTGGCATGCGCATGGAGATTTCTCGTGTCTTCCTGTGGGGGTAGCTGCATCCACTCTGGTAAAAACTGCAGCTGATGATGGTGGAAGACCATCTTGGGAAGGGATGCAAGTGAAAGTGGGCAGCTGTTGGACAGTAGAGCCAGAACAGTAGACTCGGAAGTCAGACTGTGTGGGTTGGAATAGTGACTGTGCCCTTGGCTGGCTGTGTGACTTTGGTTCTGCACTACCTCTCTGGACCTCAATTTCCTCCTATCTCCATAAACTGGAGATAGTAAGAGGACCTACCTCCTAGGGTCATTGGGAGAATAAGGAAATTTATCCATGTGTCTAGCACAGATCGGGCACATGGTAAAAGTCTGGAGAAAATACCAGTTATTGTCATCTTTATTGTGTGTGCTGAACGTGGCAAGGGGGAGACGGGGAGGAAACCTTGGGGAGGCTTATAGGATTTGCTGTAACAATCCCAAATGAATCGTCCCCAAATCGACTTCTGCAAATATTGCAATTTGCCTCCATTAATTAAAAGAAGCTTTGCATTCTTTTCTTTCAAGTTTATTTTATGGCTCAGATCTTAATGAGCTTTTTAAAAGACTATAGAGATTTTGATCCAATTAAAAACTACCCTCTAAGATATCAGCGTCTGACAGTTACAGTGTACTCTTTCGGGCATTTTCCTTGAAATGATTTTAACGTGATGGTTATATCTGGTGAAAATTATGAGTTTTCAGTAATTCTTAGATTAGACGAGGTTTAATGGCTAGAAT
>NW_011494099.1:4479-5137 GCF_000754665.1 Bison bison bison | reverse complement strand
CTTTCAAATTCTGTGGATTCTTCTCCATGAATATTTCTCAAAGTTGACCTCTCTTCTCTCCCTTGCTTAGAGTAATTCTAGAGTTTTGTAATATATCTCTCAGATTCTACTTCATATCACAAGTTTGTTTTCCATGCTGCTGACAGGTATTTCAAAGCCCTATTCAAGCTGTTCAGTGGCTCTGTGAACCTACATTTCTCAAAGCATATTGGTTGCCCCCTAGTCTTACAGAATGTGAAAAATGGGACTGTGGTCTCAAGTTGCTTCTGGAAAACCTGTATACTATACTTCTCTCCTCTTAGAGGTTAAAATTCATGTTAAATGTCCCGAGAAGTCCTTCAGTGACAACCACGTTTAACTTTGTATATTTCAGCATCTCAAATGGATTTCATCATGGAATCAGCCCTTTCCCCATGCTCACGTGTTTCAGCATAGGGCCTGCCAGCAACCTTCTGCAGAACACCATTGAAAACACAGGGTGAATGCTCTGCTTCTTGGTGTGGTGTCCAAGGCTCTTCATGTGACCTTTGCTAACCTCCCTAGCAAACCCTCTCCTTTACAAGTCTCACTGCTCTCACCATTCTTGAGACTACCCTACTTCCTCACACACCTTTGTGTTTTCATGCCTTTCCTTTCCTGGAAAGCCTTTCCTCTCCCC
>NW_011494099.1:4014-4379 GCF_000754665.1 Bison bison bison | reverse complement strand
TTATCTATCCTATATATAATAGTTTGCCTCTGCTAATGCCAAACTCCAGTTCTTTCCCTCCACTACCCCACCTCCTTGGTAACCACAAGTCTGTTCTGTTAACACCATTATTTTGGATTCATCACTGACCCAACAGGAAAACAATCCCATCCTTTGTAGCTTTAGTAAAGCAGTGGATGTGAGAAACCTTATAGCTAGGTATGCACTAGAGCACATCTTGATCAGGGAAACACAAAGCCACCTGAGCTCCTGCTCCTAGACAAGGTCAAGGCCCAGCTCCCACGAGTTCTGGATCTTTCTTCAGTCCTCTTGGGGCCGGAGGCCTGTGAATCATGACCCACTCCATGAAGCCTTTTTCCTTAGCA
>NW_011494099.1:0-705 GCF_000754665.1 Bison bison bison | reverse complement strand
GGTGGCTGTGAATCCTGGCTAATGGGTGGGAACCACTAGATATCTGAGTGTAACAGGATGCAAAAGGTATATAGGTAGTGAGTTTGACTGTACTTCATAGGATGGGCTCAAGTGAGGAAGCGCAGGACCAAGGCCATAACCCCTTCATCTTTTGTTTTACAAAGAGAGAGGGTAGAGTCAAGTTGAAGGCAATGCACAGAGTCCTCCTGCAGCAGTAGCGTCTCTTAGCAGTATGTGCACTGGACAGCTGATCACTCACGTAGGACGAGCTTTGCAGATTAATTTTTCTTTCTTTTCTTTGCCTGAGTTTCAGATACCAGAAGATGTAGATGCTGCTGATTTGTCTCCGAAAGTATTTGTCATGTTCGTCACATTAATGTACTCCGTTAGGTCTTTTAGATTAGCTCCTGGGGCTAAAATCCATAGTCTTCAGACAGTTCTCTTTTCACCTATGTTGTACCTCCCTGACCTTTCAAAATTTTCTCAATTTTGCCTGCATGATCGAATGATATGGTACACATTATCTGATGAACCTCTCGCCCCTCATTGTTAAACACATCTGAAGAAAACCATTCTTTCATGGTTTATTTTTGTCTAAATGTATAATATACACATTGATGAGATTCATAACCTTCTGATGTGTAGGGTATTCATAAAACCCATCACATGTGCTTTTCTATTTTGGTAACTTAGGGGTTAGTCTAG
>NW_011494098.1:14638-15589 GCF_000754665.1 Bison bison bison | reverse complement strand
AGAGTACCTGGAGTACCGCCAGGTGCCCGGCAGCGATCCCCCTCGCTATGAGTTCCTGTGGGGTCCTAAAGCGCTCACAGAAACCAGCAAGATGAAAGTCCTGCAGTTTTTGGCCAAGGTCAAGGATTCAGTCCATCCTGCCTTCCTGCTGCAATATGAGGAGGCTTGGAGAGAGGAAGTAGAGACCACCGGAGCCAGAAGTGAAGCCAGGGCTGGCACTGGTCTGCCTCAACCAGGCCTGGCACTGCCGCCTCAGCCGCTGCTTGCTCTTCTGCCTCAACCAGGCCTGGCACTGCTGCCTCAACCAGTGCTGGCCCTTCTGCTTTGGCCACTGCACGCCCCAGGGCCGCATCCAGCCGCTCATCTCGCCCCTAGTGATCTGAAGCCCGTTGTTCACTTTGTGGCTGGAAAAGCCGGTCAACCTGTGTTCCTGATATGCATCAATAACTTGTTGACTTTATTTCCCCCAATTTTCAGTTATTAAAATTTTTCAACAGAAAAGTCATTTAGATTCATGATATAAGTATATGAATAACATGGGTCACACACACTTTGCTGTTTGTCAGATTTAGGAGTAAGAATTTTGTTTCCTCAAATAAATATTGGAAATCCTCACATCACTTTTTTGATCCAGGATGAGAATAACATCACTTTAGGATGAGACTGTCGTTAGAGATGTGAAAGACGCCACGCTAATAGAGGCTCAGAACATTGATACATTGTTAGGGAGATAGCTGAAATTTCTTCAGTTTTTGGATGGCTTTACTCTATGTTTAGTCTCCCTTTTTGTAAATGTAAAAGACACATACTTGCCTCTGCTTATGGTTTATGGTTTTCAAGAATGTTTGAGATATAAATTATAGCAAATGATTTATTCATGGCTCTTCTTTTACACAAATATTGAGAATCTGCTCTTAAGAAGTCTTCATGCTTGTATTGGTGATGTTTAGT
>NW_011494098.1:9028-10526 GCF_000754665.1 Bison bison bison | reverse complement strand
GTCTTCATTTTTTTAATACACTGTCTTGCTTAGGAGCCTTAGCAAAATGCAGAACCTTCAGCGAGAGGTCATTTCAAGGGAGGTTGCCTGGTGGGTAGAGAGACAGTGGGAGTGGTGAGCATGGCCAGATCCTCAGATGGAGGGCCTCAGAATCCACAGTCTCCTGGACTTGTGACCTTTACCCTGGGTTGAGGGAGCCAGAGACCTCTCCTTAAGGACCTAGTCGATTATTTTATCTTGTGTGTAATTGGGCAAATTCTAGGCAAGTTCTAAATTTCTTGTTGGTACTTTAACACGTGGAAATACTCGTTATTTAGATGAACAGGTATCTGGGAGGGAAGATCCTGGTCAATGACAAAAATTCTAAGAACTCTGAGTTGTTTCCAACTGGGAAAGATTCTACCTCAAGCACATTCTATGTCACATCCTCTGGTGTGAATGTTACATGATTGTCCTTGCTAGGCAACATTTAGTTCACTGTGATTTTCTTTGTCTTGGAGTTTGGGTAATGTGCTAGAGTCAGGGGCCTAGTGAAACAGCATGTGAAAAAATTGACCAGCTTAAACTGGTTTGATCTCAAATAGATTGTTGATTAATCACACCTTGAGTCATTTTACAAAGAAGGAACTGCATGTGTCCAAGAAGGAACACTTGACCTCAGGATGACCCCGGAGCCAAGCTCTTCAGTATGCATAACTCAGAGAAGAGAACTGTTCCCCCGAGGGCCATTTACAAAGTGAGAAATCCTTCAATAAGGAAAACCTGGCTTCCTGTAACCTGAGTAGCTGAAAGGGACTAATTGAAGACTAGCCAATTAGCGTCCAAGTTAGAAATTCCCTTGACCCCTTAGATTGCACCCAGGCTCCTGGATTGAAGAGAGATTTGATACCTTGCCTCCTTCATTAGTTGGCCTTGCAGTAAAGCTCTTTTCTCTAAAGTTCTTGCCATAAGTATTGGCTTCTGTGCACATCTGTCAGTGAACCCATGTTCAGTGAGTTAGAACAGCCCAGTTGAGATTTAGGACTTGTGACCATCTTTCTGAGGCACTGTAGCCCCTGGCAGAGTGTGGGTTCTTAGCACCCACCCTGAATGGCCACCTCGATTGAGTTTTGTCTAGAGAGTCACCTTCCGGGTTCCTGCTTTCTCACCATGGCACACCGGGATCCTCGGGATACTTTTAAGAAAAGAAACAGCTCCTAGAGCAGACATCTTTGGGGTGAGTAAACTCATTATAATGTCCCGGTAGCTAAATGTAGTTAAAATGTGTCTGTGGTCTAATAATCTCATCAGGACTGTGGGTTAGACAGGATGAGATGGTTGGATCGCATCACCAACTCAGTGGACATGAATTTGAGCAAATCCCAGAAGATAGTGAAGGACAGGGAAGCCTGGCATGCTGCAGTCCATAGGGTGGCACAGAGTCAGACATGAGAGAGCAACTGAGGAAAGACAACAACACTGTGGGTTAAAGTCCCACCTAGGGGATTTTCTTCTGTAT
>NW_011494098.1:4817-5618 GCF_000754665.1 Bison bison bison | reverse complement strand
GATCAAGGGGATGTGAGGGAGGAAACTGTGGTGGGAAATGCCTGTGGAGGTAAGCCAGGTAGCCGTGGAAGCAAGGCGATACTGCTGAGTCATGTGTAGGAGGTGGACCCATCACCATAGCCTCTCTCCCCTCACATGCCGGCATTGGCACCTGAACAGTAGAGAGGCTGGCACATAAAACACTTGATGCTCTGAACTACAGAATAGGACCCCACCCAGGGTGCTCCTTGAAGTGACTGATGCCCTGAACAACAGAGCAGGACCCCAGGCAGTGGCACCCTGTTAAGTGCCTGAACGGGTGGAGCTATGGAGAAAGACTGGCCAAAGAGTCCTTCTGATAGCCAGCTACAAGAGACTCGAAAAAAGACTGATAGGGCCATAATTGCTGCGGCAAAGGTCCCAACACACTTGGCACCGCCAGGGGCCCTGCAAGCCAAGCAGCTGCACCACCTTCACGCTCAAATCTCACTGGGGCAGAGCTGCCACAGGCCTAAAAATCTTAGGTCTGCGTGCAGGATGGCTTCGGTAGTGTCAGACTCTGCCACCCTGTAGACTGTGGTGTGCCAAGCTTCTCTGTCAGGGAGGGGGGCTTTCCAGGCAAGGACACTGGAGTGTGTTGGCCAATACTGGTTGCCATACCCCTCTAGAGCACTATATTTCCTGCTGCCCTAGCCACCAACTCCCCTGAGTACCTGGTGCTGCCAGAACCCCTGCGACCCAAGCAGCTGTACCACCTCCACACCTGGCCTTCGCAGGGGCAAACCCAAGTCCTGTAGGGCAGCCTAAGGAGTAAACCCCAGT
>NW_011494098.1:0-521 GCF_000754665.1 Bison bison bison | reverse complement strand
GGATTCACAGGAGAATTCTATCAAACATTTAGAGAAGAGCCTATCCTTCCAAAACTCTTTCAAAAACTTGCAGAGGGAGGAATGCTTCCAAACTCATTCTACTAGGCCACCATCACCCTGCTACCAAGACCAGACAAAGACAACACAAAAAAAGAAAACTGCAGGCCAATATCACTGATGAACATAGATCCAAAAATCCAGAACAAAATTTTAGCAAACAGGATTCAGCAACACATCAAAAAACTCATACAGCATGATCAAGTTGGGTTTATTCCAGGAATGCAAGGATTCTTCAATATACGCAAATCAATCAATGTGACACACCATATTAACAAATTGAAAGATAAAAACCATATGATAATCTCAATAGATGCAGAAAAAGCCTCTGACAAAATTCAGCACCCATTTATAATTAAAACTCTTCAAAAAATGGGCATAGAAGGAACCTACCTCAACATAGTAAAGGCCATATATGATAAGCCTACAGTAAACATTATTCTCAATGGTAAAAAACTAAAAGC
>NW_011494097.1:14739-17083 GCF_000754665.1 Bison bison bison | reverse complement strand
CTGTGTCCTTAAAGCCAAGTTGGGTAGTTACCAAAATTAGTGAAAATATCATCCTTTTCATAAAGATATTTTTAGAAAACATATCATCCAAAATTTCTTTTTAGATTCAGTAATAAACATCTGAGAACATTCTATATTTGAAAAGCCAATGGAATCTGTTTTCTATCAATAGAATCAATAGTGTAAATATGAAATAAAGTTTATAGTACAAATTTTGTAAAGTATAAATAGTAAATATTGTAAAGTATAAACAGTATAATTATAATGTAGCAGCTATATGTTTAGAAACATAAGAATATATATATACCTTCATAAGAAAAATTTAAAAATTAAATATGGATTAATAAAAGATAAATCTATTGGTGTATAATTTCCCCTTGTGGATTTATGTATTTTATATCCACATAGATTTTTTTAATGGTGTTTTTTAATTTTTAAGATTAAATGAGTAAAGTTGATAATACAAATGCCCCAAGGCTTTAGGGAAATAATATACAATCAGTACACCACCTGGGACAGAGTTCAGAGTTAAAATGTAATTAGTTGAATTGCAGTCATCAAGGCAGTACCTCAGTTATATTCTCTAGTTTTCACATGCCTAAGGTCATGGTGGTATATATTTGTGATACAGTTTGGTGCCAGGATTTACTTTTCAGGCTTGATCTTACCTTTGGTATCTCTGAGTTTTCTTAACAGGTTGGAAAATCATAAAGTATGAAATAATTAATGAAAAATACTGGGCACTTTTACTACCCTTTGCAGATGTGTTTCTATTAAGTCCTAAGCAGCAGCATTGCTGAAGTTCATTAATCTTAGCAAAGAGTTCTTCACTAAATGACTCATTCAAGTTCTTCTGTATTTAGGTGAGTTGACTCATGTCTCTTTTGTTTTACTTAAAAAAGAAAATACAAAGATCTAGTAATCTTTGTAGGAGACAGACACATGTGTAGAACAAGGTGTGCACAAAGAACCATGTTTTGGTTGAGAAGGTTTATGGAGTTATATTCCAATTCTTTCTTTCAAATAATTGGTATCCTAGTTTTCTCACTGGGTATCAATGTCAAAAGAAGGCCCACAAAGTGGGCCTTGTCTTCAAGATTTTCCTGTAATTTTCTAGAAATAAAGTGACAGTAACAGCCATATTTATAAATAATAGGGATACCAGATCAGATTAGATCACTCGCTCAGGTCGTGTCCGACTCTTTGCGACCCCATGAATCTCAGCACGCCAGGCCTCCCTGTCCATCACCAACTCCCGGAGTTCACCCAGACTCACGTCCATCAAGTCAGTGATGCAATCCAGCCATCTCATCCTCTGTCGTCCCCTTCTCCTCCTGCTCCCAATCCCTCCCAGCATCAGAGTCTTTTCCAATGAGTCAACTCTTCGCATGAGGTGGCCAAAGGACTGGAGTTTCAGCTTTAGCATCATTCCTTCCAAAGAAATCCCAGGGCCGATCTCCTTCAGAATGGACTGGTTGGATCTCCTTGCAGTCCAAGGGACTCTCAAGAGTCTTCTCCAACACCACAGTTCAAAAGCATCAATTCTTCGGCGCTCATAACCTACAGTAATTGAGTGATAAATATGCAAGTTTGTCTGTATACAGAGGGGATGAAACAATGAGTCATGTCTATAAAAGAAGGTGGCAAAATAAAGCAAACATCATAAGAAGAATAAAATGGGGAAATAAATTATAAAGAAATAGGCATGTACTATATAACAGAGGTTGATAAATCCACCTTCACTAAGAAGGATGTATTAAGTGATGAGGTTGAACTTATAGATCCAAGCAGTTTTTGGAAAAGTCATACTGAATAATGTTAATGTTATACATTTGCTATTAACATTTATTTAGAATCTTAAAGTCACTGTTATATTAAACAATCATGGAAAATTATTCTCATAATCTTGCACAGAGCATTTTAAATTGAAGGAATGTGGCTGATATAATAGTCATAATCAATCTTTGCAGTGCTGAGACCTTACAAAGTATTGTTACACAGGGTCTGTTGTGGACATGGTCCTTGGAAGGTATCTTTCTTACAAGTTCATCAGGTGGGAATCAGAGAAAGCTATAGTGTGGTGAGAAAACCTAGAGGAAAATAAGGAAAGGTGCATCTTAAACCAAGTGTTCTAATGAAATTCTACAGTGTTTCCATTGTGTGGCTTCCAGAAGAAGGGATTTCTGCATTGTCTTCCCCAATGTGTCCACCAGTTGATAGATGTCCATGCTTGTTTTCACAAACATATCAGGTGTTTGAAATCATAACAATTATTCATAATTCTGATATATAAAAAGGTAAATATCTGTTCTACCATGTCTTACAGCATTTGAATTCATTATTG
>NW_011494097.1:13515-14040 GCF_000754665.1 Bison bison bison | reverse complement strand
TTTCTGAAGATCATACACAATGAAAATTATTATTGGCTGTATAATTGACATACAAGTGAACATTAGCATAGAAACACTGTAAACAGAGACCCAGTGAGCTTCGCAACACATTTTCTATTCTCTCCCTATTTCAAAGTTTAGTTTTTACTCTTCTGGATCAACACTGATACTTTGTCCACAGGAACCAAGCAAACCAGAGTGCTAAGGTCACTTTCATTCTCTTGGGCTTCTCAGAATATCCTCAGCTCCAGCTGCCCCAGTTCCTGGTCTTCCTGACCATCTACACAGTCACTCTGCTGGGGAACCTAGGCATGATCCTGATCATGAAGTCCAGTTCCAGGCTCCACACGCCCAGGTACTTCTTTCTCAGCCACTTATCCTTCGTTGATTCCTGTTACTCGACAGTAGTTACACCCAAGCTACTAGAAAACTTGATTGTGGAAGACAGAACCATCTCCTTCACAGGATGCCTCATACAATTCTTCTTTGTCTGCATATTTGTGGTGACAGAGACATTCCTGTTGG
>NW_011494097.1:7802-13115 GCF_000754665.1 Bison bison bison | reverse complement strand
CACCATTACCATCTTCCACGGGACCATCCTTTTCCTCTGCTGCTGCTGCTGCTAAGTCGCTTCAGTCGTGTCCGACTCTATGCGACCCCATAGACTGGACTATGCAGCCCACCAGGCTCCGCCGTCCCTGGGATTCTCCAGGCAAGAACACTGGAGTGAGTTGCCATTTCCTTCTCCAATACATGAAAGTGAAAAGTGAAAGTGAAGTCTCTCAGTCGTGTCCAACTCTTAGGGACCCCATAGACTGCAGTCCACCAGGCTCCTCCATCCATTAGATTTTCCAGGCAAGAGTACTGGAGTGGGGTGCCATTGCCTTCTCCATCCTTTTCCTCTATTGTGTTCCTAACTCCAGAAGTTCATCGCTCATGGTCAAGGTGGCCTCTGTCTTTTACACAGTGGTCATCCCCATGCTGAACCCAGTGATCTACAGCCTCAGGAACAAAGATGTGAAAAAGTCAGTGAAGAAATTAATCAACATTAAATTGTTCTGTGATAAAATGCAAAGCTAGAAAGATTTTTGAGAGTAAGAGTTTCTCAATAGCAAATAGAATCATGAACCTATTTTAACCTTGCAATTGACAGGCCAATTTCTGTTCACTCTTTTATTTTATTAAAGTAACTTTAAAATTACAAATAAAAATAGAAATAAAAGACTACTTCAACTAAAAGTTTGATACAAACATTGAATTGTAATTTTTTGTGTGTATAATATCTGACCTTGTATTTGTCCTGGTTAAATTTCAGTTTAATTCAAGTCATGTGAACTGCAGGACTTTTAAAAGGATCTGAAGAGTTAATGCCTACAGTAAGGAAGTTTACATCTTAATGTAAAAGTAGTACATTGAGAGCTGCTCAGCATAAAAGTCTAAGTATCTTAAGACTTTATTAATTCCATAAGAAACATTTTGGCTTTGGAAGATTCCCAGGCAAACAAAGACAAATTTGAAATATATCTAACTTAAATAGTTCATAATACGGTATAGTTTAAATATAATTGCTAATATAACCAGATATAAATTATTCTCTATGTGCTAGTGCAAGAAAATGATACAAATGTTGGAGATATAGTGTATACCTATCACTTAAGTTTTTCCATGTACATCATTGTGGTTGTACATTTTAAAATGTATTTATCTATCTCTTTTACTAGAAATTTTACTTAGGTAATTTTCGATTCAATTTAAGTTACAGTATCTTTAAACCAGTTCTCCCATGATAGTATAACAACCAACAAATTATGCTTTAGTGTACAGATTTCAGTAAAGCATTAGCTATTTATTCATGAAAAAAGAAACATTTATGAACTCCAGTAGGTTGCAACAAGAGCTATTTTTGAAATAGTGACTTTACTGAGGCAGCTCTGCTGATATGAGGCAGGTCACTTGAGCTTCAGGGCTGAGCTAATGGACCAACTAATCTTCACTCTACAGACCTGTATGTAAATCATCCTCCTTGGACCATTCTTACGTTGGAAGCAATGAAGTCCCTGTTTGGGTCTCATCTATGTTTGGGTCAAAGTAAAAAAAAAAAAAAAAAAGGTTAAACTCAAAGGCAAGGTTTGAAAATTTTTGCTTCTTGTAGAGCTGTTATGTTTTAGGTCAGGGGTATAGGGTGACATGAAGTTGGCTCTGTATTTGTCCATGTGTGATGCGTGCCTTCTCAGTCAGGTCCGACATTGTGATGCCATAGACTGTAACCCCTCACGCTCCTCTGTTCATGGAATTTTCCAGGCAAGAATACTGGAGTGGGTCACCATTTCCTCCTCTAGGGGCACTTCCCAATACAGGAATCTAATCCAGGCCTCTCAGGATTGAACGAGTCTCTCTGGCATCTCCTTCTTCGCAGGCAGATTCTTTACCACTAGCGCCACCTGGAAAGCCCTGGCTCAATATTCACCGAAGATTAATTAAAACATTTACCTCATCAAAGATATTCTTTCTTAATAATTCCAGGTAATTCTATAGCAAATAGCAGAGAATCCATGACTATGACTGGTTTTACCAAAGGTTTTAATAATTGATGGGTCATTGGATTGCTTTAAGGAAATGACTGATTGAGATTAAACATAAGTCTTGCCTTTCCTATTTGTGTCTTACTAACGGGCTTCCTTTCCCTAGCTTCCCTGGTGGCTCAGACTGTTAAGTGTCTGACCGCAATGCGGGAGACGTGGGTTCGATCCCTGGGTCAGGAAGATCCCCTGGAGAAGAAAATGGCAACCCACTCCAGTATTCTTGCCTGGAGAATCCCATGGACGGCGGAGCCTGGTGGGCTACAGTCCATGGGGTCGCAAAGAGTCGGACACGACTGAGCAACTTCACTCACTTCACTCAACGGGCTTCCCTGGTGGCTCAGACGGTAAAGTGTCTGACTCCAATGCGGGAGCCCCGGGTTCAATCCCTGGGTCGGGAATATCCCCTGCAGGAAGAAATGGTAACCTACTCCAGTACTCTTGCCTGAAGAATTCTATGGACAGAGGAGCCTGGTGGGCTACAGTCCATGGGTCGCAAAGAGTCGGACACGACTGAGCGACTTCACTTCAATCATGATTAAGGTTTATAAGCAGAAAGTAGGGAGGGGCTATGTGTTGTAGTTATAATTCAACAAATTAAATATTACATTTCCTTCCATGATTTAGAGCTTTCTATGAAAATTAAATATTTACCATAATGCTTTACATTAAATCATATGTCTTTTATTGTTTAGGAATATGCAGCAAAATTCCCGACCCTCTTTACGCATGGCAATAGAGATAGGAATTTAACTTTTGTTTGTCATCCAAGGGTCATGACCAAATGTTCCTATCCAGTACAGGGAGCCCAGTCTGGTGGTCTCTGATTACTGGGAGGAATGGAATGAGGAGAGGGGAGGGAGCCTAGGAAGGGAGGGGATGCATGTATAATCATGGCTGATTAGCATTGTTGTATGGCAGAAACCAACATAGCATTGCAAAAATTAAAAAAAAAAAAAATCAGAAACAAAAATAGTGTGCTGTGTATCTGTGTGTAGTTTAATAAAGATCTGTTACTAACACAAAAATGATTTAGAAAATTTGGGAATGCATCATGTAATGTCTGACATATTCAGTAATGTTTTAAGATAACAATTAAAATATACTGTTTTAAATAGCAAATTTGAAGTTATGTAACTTGTAATTTGGTTCTCATTAGATTTTTATATTAAGTAGAAAAGAAAACAAAAGAGAAAAGGATCAAATAGTTGCAAAATCCTTTTAGTATAGATTATTTTTGCTTGGTAAATGCTCTTGAATAGGCAGTTTATTTATATAAATGCAATGCAAACTCTTTTCCAAAAATTCTTAGGTTGCACTTTCAATCTAAAAGTAAACATTTTAACTACAAAGCTCAATGCATTGATATGTTAGATAACATAGGTTAGTTCACTAATGGTTATATTAAGTAACATTTATGAACTACTGTTTCTATAGATGGATTTATATGCTACTTATCTTTAAAACTTTTGGATGTAGCAAGTATAAATATAACTTTTCTTCCTTGAAAGACTATGACTAAACGGTTGCTGAGGATACATACAATACTGCTAAGAACTGTACAGTTCAATGTTCACTTCTTTCTGGAGCAATAATTACAAAACCTGGATCTGGTGCATGATGTATACATGCCAATATTAATATGTTGACTAACTAAAGAAGGCAACAGCCAATATACTGATTGATATTGGGCACGTATCTTACTATATTATTCTATTACAAGACATTTTCCTTACATAACTAAAGTCAAAGTGTGTTAGTTGCTCAGTCATGTCCAACAGTTTGTGAGCCCATAGACTGTAACCTGGGCTTCCTTTGGTGGCCTGGTGGCAAAGAATCTGCCTGCTACACAGAGGACACAGGAGACCTGGGTTCGATCCCTGGGTGGAGAAGATCCCCTGGAGGAGGACATGGCAACCCATTCCAGTCTTCTTGCCTGGAGAATCCCATGGACAAAGGAGCCTGGTGGGCTACAGTCCACAGGTACGCAGAGTCATACACAACTGAAGTGACTGAGCATGCATGCATGGACTGTAGCCTGCCAGGCTCCTCTGTCCACGGAATTCTCCAGGCAAGTACACTGGAGTGGGTAGCCATTCTCTTCTCCAGGTGATCTTTCCCCATCCAGGGGTCAAACCCACATCTCCTGCATTTAAGGTAAATTCTTTACCTTCTGAGCCACCAGGGAAGCCCTTACATAAGGGAAATTCAGAATCAAAAAATGTAAAAAGTTTAAAAATATAAAATCTACTAGATTTAGTAAGAAATTATTAAAAGAGCTTTTGATTCACATTTATGAAAAGATAGTTTCATGATCTGTGACACCTATCTGCATTCTTGCATATTCTACTAACATAGCATCTCCAGTCCTAAACATGGTACTCTTCCAATGTGATCATTACTGTGCAATATCTTGATTCATTTTTTTCTTTTCATTTTTTAAATCAATTCTTCAATTCTTTAAAAGAAGTATTTTCCTATTATAATGTTCTAGTGAGGTTTATGTTTTCCCTAAGAAATTCAAGCAAGAAGTGGTAATTTGGGGGAAGACTTTCAAAGATGAGTATTCGGACAATATCTTTAGCCTTAAACATAGATCAAGCATCATGTGAATAGAAAATTGGATTCCAATAATCAATGGTCTGTAGTAGTAATATGGTTTATAAATTATCCTTTGTGGATGACTGTAATAGAGTGTTCACCGAAACAAATGTCTTGAAAAATTGGGTGTCAAGTGGGCCTTAGAAAGCGTCACTACAAACAAAGGTAGTGGAAATGATGGAATTCCAGTTGAGTTATTCCAAATCCTGAAAGATGATGCTGTGAAAGTGCTGCACTCAATATGCCAGCAAAGTTGGAAAACTCAGCAGTGGCCACAGGACTGGAAAAGGTCGGTTTTCATTCCAATCCCAAAGAAAGGCAATGCCAAAGAATGCTCAAACTACCGCACAATTGCACTCATCTCACATGCTAGTAAAGTAATGCTCAAAATTCTCCAAGCCAGGCTTCAGCAATACGTGAACTGTGAACTTCCTGATGTTCAAGCTGGTTTTAGAAAGGGCGGAGGAACCAGAGATCAAATTGCTAACATCCGCTGGATCATGGAAAAAGCAAGAGAATTCCAGAAAAACATCTATTTCTGCTTTATTGACTATGCCATGTGGACAATTCTGAAAGAGATGGGAATACCAGACCACCTGACCTGCCTCTTGAGAAATCTGTATGCAGGTCAGGAAGCAACAGTTAGAACTGGACATGGAACAACAGACTGGTTCCAAATAGGAAAAGGAGTACGTCAAGGCTGT
>NW_011494097.1:3893-7170 GCF_000754665.1 Bison bison bison | reverse complement strand
CTGTGGTATTGGAGAAGACTCTTGAGAGTCCCTTGGACTGCAAGGAGATCCAACCAGTCCATTCTGAAGGAGATCAGCCCTGGGATTTCTTTGGAGGGAATGATGCTGAAGCTGCAACTCTAGTACTTTGGCCACCTCATGAGAAGAGTTGACTCATTGGAAAAGATTCTGATGCTGGGAGGGATTGGGAGCAGGAGGAGAAGGGGACGACAGAGGATGAGATGGCTGGATGGCATCACTGACTCGATGGACGTGAGTCTGGGTGAACTCCGGGAGTTGGTGATGGACAGGCAGGCCTGGCATGCTGCGATTCATGAGGTCGCAAAGAGTCGAACATGACTGAGCAACTGAATTGAACTGAACTGATGAAGAATACTGTCATGAAAGTTGTGGTGATCACAGGAAATGGGAGAAAATGAGGTATGGGTTCTTTTGATTGTCCTGGGGAGCTTGCAGTAGGAAGTGACAAAATTCTGGGCATCAACACTTTGGCAAATATTACTTTGAAAGAAGTTGAAATATCTTATGGTAGCCCTAAAAGAATCTTCATTTTTATTAAGCCACTAGGAAAGTTCCCTAAATTTCTCAGTGGGAAAACTGTGTGTCAGGGACTATATAGTCCTCAACATCATAAAATAATTTTCTTTATCACATGATCTGTGGCATTCTGCAATATTGTTGGCATTCCAGTCTATTTTGATATTTTCCCCAGTTGCTTGTTGGTGTCTGTTAAGATACAGTCTGATTTTGTATCAGACAAATGAAACACTTCTCCCTTTGAAAAACTTTTTTCAACAATCTGTCTTTAATAAATTAACAATTTATTTTAATATCTCTCTGGCTTAGACTCTTGAACCTCAACATTTCTCCTGACAAATATTGTCCTGTAGTTTAACTTGTCTTTCTTCTGATTTTTCTTTTGTTTTTCTTTCTCACTGTACTTGTTGTAGTTGTTTAAAAAATAACAAATTCTGTAAATAAAACTATTTAGTCATTTATTCTTTAAATGAGTATTTGGCACTTACCACTTTCACAAATCTTTAAATCTGAATTTGAAATAATTGTTTTTTTAACAAAAAAGATGCCATATCACAAGTAATTAAGACATCCATTTTTTAAAATGTATTTACATAACACAATCCCAACCTCTCTGTGGGAGCATGCACAATCAGGGCTTCTCTACCTAGAAGCACTGTCAAAGCTTATGAAATTAAGTCTTCAAGCTTTAACTAAACTACATATTGGAGAATAAAAACACTGTTTCGATCCCTGGTCTGGGAAGATCCCACATGTCACGTGGCAACTAAGCCTGTGTACCATGACTACTGAGCCTGCGTTCTGGAGCCATGAGCCAAAAATAAATAAATAAATTTTTTTTAAAAAGAAACAAGTTAGTATCATATACACAGTTCTTACTTTAACTAAAACTAGCATGCAATTCTGAACAAAATTTGGAAGAAAGGAATTTAGAATTACAAAGTAATACTCTATAGAATTAATAAACTTGTTGCACTAATTATCTTTGGTCTACATGGACTTCAACTATCTTTATCATTTATATTTGATTTACTGATAAAAGCATACTAAGAAATCTGTAAAATAGCAAAAAAGTAAAATACCAAAAACCTTCTATTTCAAGTGATTCTCTTTTAAAATGCTCCTTTGATTGGATTTATAAGCATATTTGTTGATTCCATCCCTGACAAAGCTTCAGTTGAAATATCAGGCCAACTGCATTGATGTGGTGACAACAGATGCTCAAACAAGTAAGCAGATATTTTCTTTATTTCTTAGCCCTATATTAAAAATAGCTTACACTTATAAATGGGAACCTCAATTAGCTGCTGAGTTATAGGTTGCCCATTTGGCTAAATCTTCCAAAATCAGCTGCACCAGAATTGCCAATCCCTTTGAATAATTTGTGTAATCTTTGTTTTCCAACACCTCTACATATGTGTATATCATTTCTGACACAGGAAACTATGTGTGTGTGTGTGTGTGTTCAGTTGTGTCTGACTTTTTGAGACCCCCTAGACTGTAGCCCTCCAAGCTCCTCTGTCCATTGAATTGTCCAGGCAAGAATACTGGAGTGGTTGCAATTTCTTCCTCCAAATAAACTATGTAGTATCATTTTATTGGGTCAATATTTTATATGGCCTTTTTTTTTCTTTCTTGATATGTGACATAAAGGAGTAGGTGCAGCGATCACATGGATGAATTAAAAATATTAGTGCTATGACCTCTGTGACTGTAGTACAGAAATATAGCTGGATCTATGGGAAACAGTAGAAACAGTGTCAGATTTATTTGGGGGGCTCCAAAATCACAGCAGATGGTGCCTGCAGCCATGAAATTAAAAGACACTTACTCCTGGGAAGGAAAGTTATGGCCAACCTAGATAGCATATTGAAAAGCAGAGACATTACTTGGCCAACAAAGGTCCGTCTAGTCAAGGCTATGGTTTTTCCAGTGGTCATGTATGGATGTGAGAGTTGGACTGTGAAGAAAGCTGAGCGCCAAAGAAGTGATGCTTTTGAACTGTGGTGTTGGAGAAGACTCTTGAGAGTCCCTTGGACTGCAAGGAGATCCAACCAGTCCATTCTGAAGATCAGCCCTGGGATTTCTTTGGAAGGAATGATGCTGAAGCTGAAACTCTAATACTTTGGCCACCTCGGGTGAAGAGTTGACTCACTGAAAAAGACTCTGATGCTGGGAGGGATTGAAGGCAGGAGGAGAAGGGGACGACAGAGGATGAGATGGCTGGATGGCATCACCGACTCGATGGACATGAGTTTGAGTGAACTCTGGGAGTTGGTGATGGACAGGGAGGCCTGGCATGCTGCAATTCATGGGGTCACAAAGAGTCGGACATGACTGAGCGACTGAACTGAACTGATCAGCAATATCATCAATCAGTCAGTCAGTTCAGTTGCTCAGTCATGTCTGCCTCTTTGTGACCCCATGGGCTGCAGAATGCCAGACTTCTCTGTCCATCACCAACTTCTGGAGCTTACTCAAACTCATGTCCACCGAGTCAGTGATGCCATTCAACCACCTCATCCTCTGTTGGCCCCTTCTCCTCCTGCCTTCAATCTTTCCCAACTTCAGCCTCTTTTCCAATGAGTCAGTTCTTTGCATCAGGTGGCCAAAATATTGAAGCTTCAGCTTCAGCATCAGTCCTTCCAATGAATATTCAGGACTGATTTCTTTTAGGATGGACTGGTTGGATCTCCTTGCTGTCCAAGCTAGGATCATGACACCTAATCAATATCCACTC
>NW_011494097.1:2046-3793 GCF_000754665.1 Bison bison bison | reverse complement strand
ACAAGTTTATTTCTGCAGTCAAGCTTTTTATAGAAGCAGGAACAAAGAGCTCAAAGTATGCGGCCAGCAGAGCGCATACGGAGTTAACACATTATCAGTAGAAACATTTCAAGGACAGCGCGCTCTGAATCACTCATGGGCTTCTCCCACAACCCGCTCTCACAAGTAACATCCCTATTTATTATTAACTCTTGGCGCCGAGCATAACCAAAGGCAGGAGATGTCTTTCTATCCGTAGTGCAAAGCCGCGTACTTCTGGCCCTTCGCCATTTTCCCAAGGACTTTCTCCTTTTACGGCTATTTTGCACTACGCTTCCCAACATATCCTCCTTTTGTTTTTAAATTAAGCACTGCAGCGGCTAGTTGGACTCCACTGTGGGAGGCACGGAGTCTTGAGTAGAGACTTCTGTATCCTATAATCAAGGACAAAAAGAGCAGGGTGATTAATACATATATGAAAATATTGCTTCCTGAAAGTCAAGCTCTAGGGTCTAGAGACGATAGGGTTTTGGTTAAAGTATCATAGAATTGAGTACTATACAATTCCCTAGGTACCCTAACTTGAAAATTAGCAACTTGTTGTTTCAACAAATTGATGTCTAAACTTGAGTTACTTGTGAGATCCTGCAAATGCGCCTTAACCTTATTCCAGGGATATTAAGTGCTATTATAGGGCATGTTAGTCAGACAAAAAGAAGTAAAATTCCAGTGACAGCGTATACGTGTTCAGAAAGCCAGTTGCTGCATTTGATCTCCTAAGCAGATAACTGCAGTTTGTAACTCATTAGTGTTTGTAATTGCTGATCTATTTGAGCTTGTCAAGTCCATAGATCATGAGAGTCTTTGTGCCAAGCAGTGATAAAATCATGCTTTCTATAGAATTATGTAAAGCCATACCAGACAAAGTTCCTACAGTCACAATGGAGATAAGGCTTAAGATGCCTGCAATAATCCACCCAAGGATGTGCTTAGATCGCCTAAACCCAGTTTTCAACAGTACAGAAAGAAATACAGAATCAGTCCAAGGCTCAGTTAAGTTTACGGGAAGCCATAACTCAGATCTTTGTTTAACTAGCACAATGCTAGCATTGTGATATGAAATGGTGTGATTAAGGCAGGTATACAATGCACATGCAGTACAATTGACAATCTTGGCTGATAAGTCAATATCAAAATGCCCTACGATAAACAAGTACGGAAGGTGAACACATGGTTGAATATAGCCAGTATTATTATATAGGAAGGTGTAATTAGAAGGACGAAACACACCCATAGTCCCATAAACACTAGCGAAGTGCTCTAAGGCTGCTGGAATTTTCCAAATGTGCCATTGCTCTGGCCCCACAATGGGGACGACAATCCTGGGTCCTGAGGGTGATAAGCCCCCATTATACCAATTCAGCAATATGTCCTTATCAGTCCAGAAATTTGTCTTGGATTTATGAAAGCCTCCAATGCTTGATCTATTAAACCAGGAGCAATTATGATGTTCCTCCTGATCTTCAGAACAGTTTACAAACAAACCATGAGGTCCCCAGTCAACAAATATAAATGTATGATTGGTATGATTTTGCTGAATTATAGAAACTTTCCCAAATTGGCCTCGACAGTCAGACCAATGTAACAGTTGTATCTCCTGTGTTCTTCTCCAAGATACAGTATGACATGTAGGTTCCTCTGGTTGAAAAAGCGAGTTTGAATAGTTGGCTATCTGGCCTGGATAATGTCGCTTGGAACCATTAAGTAA
>NW_011494097.1:0-1150 GCF_000754665.1 Bison bison bison | reverse complement strand
TTGCCCCTGAGGATTATAGGGTATTCCTGTAATGTGTGTGACGTTCCATTCTGATAAAAATGAACGAAACGAATGTGAGGTGAATGCAGGTCCATTGTCTGTTTTCAAGACAGAAGGAGTCCCCATAACGGGGAAGGTGAGTAAGAGTGCAGAAATGGTGTGTTTGTTGGATTCTGAAGAGACAGGTACTGCCCAGATAAAGCCTGAAAATGTATCAAGTGAGACAAAAAGCAAAGAAAACTTCTTAAGGAGTAGTGAGTGAAATCAGATTGCTAAAGGGAATTAGGTTGTTGCCCCTGGGGATTAACTCCTGAAATCGTAGTTCGTAAGTGCAGAGGGGCACAGACATCACAGGTTTTAATAATATGTCATGTTTCAGTGAGAGGAATATGGTATTTAGAGTGCAATCTGTTAGCATTTGTATGAAGATTAGCATGTTCGTCATTGGCAGATGTAAAAATGGGAGCTATGAGCCTGTCAACAGCATCATTTCCTGCGACCAGAGGGCCAGGTAAACCTGAATGAGCATGTATATGTGCAATAAAGAAGGGTTCCGTACATGAGCGAATTAAAGCCTGAGTCTGTGAAAAGAGAGTATATAATTCCTCATCTAGGTTGTATAAAAAAGTGGTAACAAAATCAGGAAAAAGGGAAGCAAGGTATTTGGAATCAGTATATACATTGAAGGATAATGGTTGAAGCGACAAAAAAGCATATAAAGCATACAATTCAACTCTTTGTACTGAAGAATAGGTAGTGGGTAATTTCTCTTTGATATCAGGGCCGACAATCCCTGCTATGCCTTTCTTGTTGCCATCAATGAAATAGGTGGGTGCATTGGTAATAGGCTGGGATGCAATGATATTAGTTACAATGAATTTAGTACATTGTAGAAAGTCCCACAATTTTCTTTTCAGCAGATGAAATGAGATAACATTCTGAAAATCGCTTAATTCCATTTGCATGGTCAGGTTATACTGTAGGGCAATTTGCAATTCCTTTTTTGTCAAGGGAACGTGATTGCATATGGATCAAATCCAGTCAAAGTTTGTACATGGCTTCTTCCTGACACAATTAAGTGCCCTATTTTCTCAATATATGATACAATTTTTTTAGACTGTTTAGTGTGTAAATATACCCATTCTATTGG
>NW_011494096.1:15449-17338 GCF_000754665.1 Bison bison bison | reverse complement strand
CAGGCCCTGGTGCACATGAAGTGCTCTTTTAGCTCATTAGTCTCTGGAGAGCAAGAAAACAAACCTCACAGTGCACAATGTGCCTCAGTGAGACGGGGTCAGAGGTGCTCTGGAGATGCAGTTTCATCCTAAACTTTGGGATTTGTTGAAAGATATTGAGAGAAGAATGGAAGGGCTATATTTATGAACCACATTATCTAGGAGAAGGAGGGTGAACTTGGCATTGGTTGGGGTGGGGCTGAAAACCTGGGAATGGGTAGACAGTGACAGGAAACTTGTAGAGAGTCAACAGCAACATAAGTTGTATCTAAACCGAAGCAAGGCTGATGGGGGATGGATTCAAGAAACAACAGGAAGTGGAGTCTTGCTAACTGGATGCATGAGGGAGAAGGACACAGCCAGTAAAGAGACGACTCCTGATTTTGGAGTGGATGGTGGTGACACCACACAAGATAGGGAACAAAAAAAGAAAAGAAGGGTATTTTGGGTTTTTAGAAAAGACAAATTCAACTTGGAACAGTTTGACTATGAACAGTTGTGTGTGCCAAAAGCAGCTAGATCTCTGATGAGAATCTACTTGGTTACCACTAAGGGTTGGTTCTTGATATTGCAGGGTAATGAACTCATTTTTGCAAGAGTCAAAAATTAAGATATACTCACCAAAGACTGATCTACAAGCTAGAATGCCAATCAGAACTACAGTGGGAACTATAATGGTCAGGGTAAAATACCAACACGAATTAGAAAGCAGAAAATATTCTTGAGGGAAAGTGATGCCAGAACAGATGTATTTTAACTGGGGACCTCAGAAGCCACAGGTGAAAAATAATAGTCTGCAGTTCCATAAATCTTCCAGAGGAAAACAATGTGGCTGACTTTGCAGGTTTAAGTCCTCTGTGGCATAAAAGGCTGAGCAAATCCGTATGCTCCATGGAGCACACAGGTGATGGAAAAGCATAGATAGGGATTGGTGGAGGCAGAGGGCAGAACCGAGGGAGGGCAGGAATCTAGTGGAGCTCTCAGCCTTCAGCTGCCCTCCCAGCGGCCCCCCTCCCCGCACCCAGAAGGAGAGGCAGTAGTACCAACTGGCTTGCTCCTGTGGCTGTGGGAGGCCAAAGGTTCAGGTAGACCAAAGAGACAGCAGGGGGAGGCTGTGAGGGGGTTTCAGCTGTAGGACACCCTGAAAGTCGCAGGGTGGCTTTGTCTTTCCCAAATCCAGGGAAGGTTGATGAATAGAATCCCTTCCATTTCCTGTGTTCTTTTTTATTCCTTTGGATCTCGGCTACCCACTCTGTGCAGCTGAGGGCAAGCAGATGAGAACTGGGTGAAGGAGCTACAGATGAGGCGGAAGGAGTGAGTTGTTTCCGGATGGTGCGCAGTGGAGGCGCCCCCGCAGCCGGGTTCACACAGAAGTTGCCACCCACCGAACCTGTCCCAGGACGAGCCAGGCCCTTACCCATGCTCGCGGCTGCACTGGACCCACGACAGTCGCCAGGTGGGTGCTACCCACGCCAATTTGACCAGTCACGAAGCTGCGGCTCAGAAATGCCGAGTGGCCTGCCCTGGTTAAGTGGTAGAGCTGCTGTGTCTAAATAGAGAGTTTATGACCTTGACCCTGACGCGGTGCTCCGTTTTGACGTCCTGAGACTAAGCAGCTCTTCTGACCAGCTCAGAATCAAGCTGATCACTAACGAAGACGGGTCCCCATGGATAGACAGCTTCTGCGTGTCAGCCACTGTGCTCAGTGTCCACTGATTGATGTGATGTGAATTGCCAACACAACACCCCCAGGTTTTCTGATATAATTCAAAGAATCCACCAGTAGATGGCGCAGCTCCACTGGGTTTTCGAGTTATAGGAGGCTCTGCACACTCACGTTGACATATATT
>NW_011494096.1:14050-15039 GCF_000754665.1 Bison bison bison | reverse complement strand
CTGGCTTTCTGTTAAATTTGACCTTGCAGAAAGGGCGCCCGGCAAGGCAAGGTCAAACTGCAGTATTTCGCAGGTGGCATGTACATGGAGATTTGCCATCATCATGAAGTCATAGAAAATGAGAAAACAGAAACATAGAGAAAATAGTCTACTGGTCTCAAAACATCAAAGAGAACTGAGAAGTTGCTTCCCTGGGGCCTGCACTACTGTGCCTGTAGGCCAGGAAACGGGTGCAGTGAGGCACGGTGCCATGCCCACATGCCCAGAGCTGGTGATCTGTGGAGCTGGAACCCACCCGGCCTTTCATTCCTGGGCTGGGGCTCTGCCCTCTGTACTCCTGGGTGCAAAACCCTGTTGTAGAGAGAGGTAGGAAAAGCAGGATGGAGAACACTCCACGGGGTCTGGGTTAAGGATGTGCACAACATCTGAATAAAAAATGCTTTAAAAAGTGCTCCGATCTGCCGTGGTATTCACCTGGAAACAACTTTCGATAAGACTTTCCAAAAAAATTGCCTCGAGAACATCAATGGAATTACCTTCCAGTTGTATCTGGGGCATTCATTGGAATTCCTGCCACATGTGTCCTGACATTTCTTTTTAATCTGCACCATGTAAAAATGCAATCTTTGGCTGCCAGTCTCTGGGAACTGGGAAAGTCACCTATTGCCGGGGTCCAGCCCCGGCTGATCCAGGGTATTCGAAGGAGAGACGGCCTAGGCGACTATTTATAAGCTAATTAGAGATATAAAGAGTAATAGAATGAGCATAGCTCAGTCGGAAAATTCAGTGCAGAAAAGAGGCTGAGTAGCTTGGTTTACGCAGAAAATCAATATAACCGGTGACACCAGGTTAGCTCTGACCACGGAGGCCGCAGGCGCTCTCTCAAATAGCGGAAGGTGCCCCACCTTAGACACCTTCTCGAGTGGGTCTTAGAAGCCCAGGCAAATAAATGGTCGCAGAGGATATCCGCGCTCCAGATCGAGACTTCA
>NW_011494096.1:11253-13950 GCF_000754665.1 Bison bison bison | reverse complement strand
AGTCTGGGTTCGAACCCAGCTAGTTTCCCCTCCCAAGTCTGCTCCAAGCACCACGTGCCTGGTGTATAAGAGGTAATGACAATTTCCAGTACTGCTGGTGTTCTGAAAAGTCCCTGGTGACTTAAGGGGGTACCCTGCATCCCAGATGTATTTGCAAATCTTGTGGTGTGCATAGAAATCTGAAGCACATGGTCAGTTCATAGATTCTTATTTGCTCAAGATCTTGCACCTCCTATAACTTGAAAACCTGTATATCTCGTCCTCACGGTTTGTTCATTACAGAAAGCAAATTCTGCCAAAACTTGGTGAAGGCTCCATGCTCCAGTCCAAGGCTGGCCAGAGCTGATGGATCCCTTGAACTATATCAGAAAACCCTGTGGGTATTGTGTGACCAAGAACTTCATTGACAGAAACAGTCATGCATATACAGTCTGTTTTGTTTTTTAAATTGAAGTACAGCTGATATACAATATTATGTTAGTTTTAGGAGCACAGCAAAGTGATTCGGTTTTATATACGTATATTCTTTTTAAAATTTTTCTGAGTTATTAGAAAATAGTGAACATCGTTGCCTATGCTTTACAGTAAATCCTTGTTTATTTTATATATAGTAGTGTGTATACGGGAGAAGGCGATGGCATCCCACTCCAGTACTCTTGCCTGGAAAATCCCATGGACGGAGGAGCCTAGTAGGCTGCAGTCCATGGGGTCACGAAGAGTCGGACACGACTGAGCGACTTCGCTTTCACTTTTCACTTTCATGCATTGGAGGAGGAAATGGCAACCCACTCCAGTGTTCTTGCCTAGAGAATCCCAGGGACAGCGGGGCCTGGTGGGCTGCCATCTATGGGGTCGCACAGAGTCGGACACGACTGAAGTGACTTAGCAGCAGCAGCAGTGTGTATACGTTAATACCATACTCCTAATTTATCAAGGGTTTAATTTCCAAAATATACAAACAAATCAGGAAACTCAATATAAGAAAATGAAAAAAATGGGCAGAAAAGCTGAACAGACATTTCTAAAAAAAAGACATAGATGCTAAGGGGATGAGAAGAGAGGTCTTGGGGCGCAGAAAGGGAGTGGGAGGAATGGTGCCAAGATGAGGTTGTAGAGCCTCTGCTTTAGCCATATGACTGGGATTCCCAGGGTGACAGAGACTGGCTTTCTGTTAAATTTGACCTTGCAGAAAGGGCGCCCGGCAAGGCAAGGTCAAACTGCAGTATTTCGCAGGTGGCATGTACATGGAGATTTGCCATCATCATGAAGTCATAGAAAATGAGAAAACAGAAACATAGAGAAAATAGTCTACTGGTCTCAAAACATCAAAAAGAACTGAGAAGTTGCTTCCCTGGGGCCTGCACTACTGTGCCTGTAGGCCAGGAAACGGGTGCAGCGAGGCACGGTGCCATGCCCACATGCCCAGAGCTGGTGATCTGTGGAGCTGGAACCCACCTGGCCTTTCATTCCTGGGCTAGGGCTTTGCCCTCTGTACTCCTGAGTGCAAAACCCTGTTGTAGAGAGAGGTAGGAAAAGCAGGATGGAGAACACTCCACGGGGTCTGGGTTAAGGATGTGCACAACATCTGAATAAAAAATGCTTTAAAAAGTGCTCCGATCTGCCGTGGTATTCACCTGGAAACAACTTTCGATAAGACTTTCCAGAACAATTGCCTCGAGAACATCGATGGAATTACCTTCCAGTTGTGTCTGGGGCATTCATTGGAATTCCTGCCACATGTGTCCTGACATTTCTTTTTAATCTACACCATGTAAAAATGCAATCTATGGCTGCCAGTCTCTGGGAACTGGGAAAGTCATCTATGGCTCTGCTGGTCCGGGTGGCCAGGCTGCTCTGAGTTAACCTTGGACCTGGAGCTGGCCGTAGCAACGACACCCCAGATTACTTCCTGGGTACACGAGGGGTCGCATTCCTCCTGACTGAACCCTCCCATGAGCCCTGCACCTATTATGCTCTCACATGGTCTGTGTGGGCTCCTCTGTCTGGTCCATGGGTTCAGTGCTCAGGGCCTACTTTGGGGTCGGGCATGGAGAGGAGCCCAGGAAATATGTCTTGCCAAATGAGCGGCTCAGGGTCTCTGAAGAATCACCTTCCCTGAGGCCCTCTGGGTGCCACTGTGACCCCATTATCAGGGTGAATGTTAATGAGCTACAGGGGATGTGTGGCATAAATTGGGGTGTGGGAGGCAGGGGAAGGAGGGATTCCTGAGAAGACCTTGGATTTCTGGGTAAGGGGTGTTGTGGGTGGATGAGCATGGCGGTTGCTGCAGATGGACCCTGTGGTGGCCACAGAGAGGGAGGGCTGTCATGGCAGCCACTGAGGGAAGCCTCGAGAAAGGCTTGGTGACCAGGCAAGGGAGAAGCTGGCCTGAGGTAGCCTTGGGGACTGCTCTGCAGAAGAGGCAGAGGCTCCCAGGTTCAGTCTGGTTCCCAGTGCTGAGGTGGAACACAGCCTCAAGATAATCAGGGGCTTCTTCCACTGTCAGCGGGGCAGTGGGGAGTGAGATTGTCTCTGAGTGCGCAGGGTTGGGGGGGATACCCAGTGCCTTGGTGGGGAGCTGTGGCCCATGGAGGCCTACTGTTTGTGGAGGTTGGGAAAGTCGGTCATAGGCCCCAGGAGGCGCTCTGGCCAGAAGGGAAGCCCCACCATGCTGGCTTTCATGGGTAGGCACTGTCT
>NW_011494096.1:10254-11153 GCF_000754665.1 Bison bison bison | reverse complement strand
AGCGTTGGTGAGCAAGGCCCATAGCTTTATTTTCAACAGGGGTTTTTATACCCTAAGTTACACATAGAGGATAATAGGGGATGCAAAGTCAGCAGTTTTTGATCCTTATCAAAAACCAGGGTTTCTTTCCTGCAAATGTATCGTATACAAATGGTTTAGGTGATTTACATCATCTTCTGGCCAGAAGGCCTATTAACATTTTATGACTCTTGACAAGGACTTATCAACAAAGACTTATTTTCTCTAAGAGTAATTATTTTAAGGTTTGGCACCATCTTCCGAAGATAAAATTGCATTCCTATAGGGCGAATGTGTAATCGGTTTACAACAAAGGAAAGAATTTATTACTTTAAGGGTCTAAAGTTACTAACACCAAGGCCACTACTTATTTTTTCTACATACCAACTATTAATTAATACATATCCAAGGATACAATTCAGGGGATGTGAAAACTTGGCAGCAGGCATTGACTCATCAATGAAATCTTTTACTAGTTTTATTCTGACAGTTTCTAACTCTCTGAGAGGCTCTAAGCTATTTGAATATCTTAAGCTTCCCGTGCCTCTCGAAGCTGGGAGACTGTAAACAATCCTTTGCATAGCTGTAGGAGTCTGGGTAAACTTGTCAGGCGAGTTAGAGAGCCATCTGAGGGGTTTGGATTTAAACACTCCTAATTGCCCAGGAATTTTATTAATTGGAGCTGTAAGTTAACTCTTTGACAGAGAGAGCGAGATGGTGGTGGGGGACAGCCCCCCAGTAAAGTCAGAGGTGAGAGCACAAAGCAATAAAGTAGGCAGACTCTGGTTTTTTGGGGGTAGATGCTCAAGAATATCCAGGGGGACTCCTGAGGCTCGATCCCGCCTTTGCGTATACCGAGCCTCCTTCCTCATGACCTTTGT
>NW_011494096.1:7561-10154 GCF_000754665.1 Bison bison bison | reverse complement strand
CCAGAAGCCACAGGCTGTGCCTGGGCCCAGATGCTGAGTCAGCCCTTAGCTCAGGGTGGTGGAAGTGAAAGAGCAGAGCAGGAGGTGACAGGAAAGACACAGCAGCAGAGGTCTGGCTGAGACCAGAGGCTGAGGCTAAGGAGGGAGAGCAGACAATCATCTCTTGGGGGGGCTGAGGGTGCCCAGATAAGGGCTGGGGAGGCTGTGTGCTCTTCCTCCCTGCCTGGGTAGGTGAATGCAGGTGTGGAGGTGGGGTCTGAGCTGGATCCTGGTCTAAGGGTGGGCAGAGTCAGGAGGCAGACAGGGAGGATGGGGAGCAGAGAATGAGTCCCTCCAGTGGGGTGACAGGACCCTCAGGGAATGTCAGGGCCAGGCCTTAAGATCTGCCAGTAGCTCAGAGCCTTGGTCCTGTCGTGGGACTCTGCTTAAGCACAGGTCTCAGCCACCCCACGACCTGACGTTTCTGTTTCTGTGCGCAGAAGAGGGCCCTACCTTCCTCCCTCTGAGGTGGGTGCTGTGCTTCTCTGCAGGCCTCCCTCCCACAGCCTCTGACCACCACCCCCGCTCCCTCTGCAGCAGTCTCGGAGTCCCCACCCCGGGCCCTGTGATGGGACAGCTTGAGTCTAAGGTGGAGGGAAGGGAAGCTGGTCTCTGGTCCCCAACGTTGATCTTCTTCAAACCTGGGCACCAACCTGGCTGCCAGGGAAGCGATGGGTCCCTGCCACCTGCTGCTGCAGAGGGGCCTCTGGGTGACACAAAATGATCTGCAGACGGTCCATTTCACCTCACCTACCCCAGCCCATCCTTGGGGTTCAACTGAATTAAGTGCTTTCTAACACCAGGCTTTAAAATAAAGAAAACACTTAGCTGTCTGGTTATTCAAATAGTTTGTGAATGGGACAAACTGGGACACTCGCTACATCTTAGGCCAGGCCTGTGCTGCTGACTTCTCATCATGGGAGCAGCGCTCCAAGTCAAGTCCTGTCTCAGAGCATCTTCTGAACAGGCCACCATCCCTGCCATGACCCTACCCACTTATAGCCCTCAGGATGCTCCCCTACCCCAGCTTCTGGCCACCAGAGTAGGGTGAGCTCACCCCTAGCCCCTCTCCTCCAAGGGGGCACCACACCAGAAACAAGAGGCCTCCAGTTTTCATTTTATTCAATTCAAAGAATATTTTTTATTAACTTAGACAGACACAAGATGTGACAACACTGGAAACAAGAACATTTCTCTGACCAGACTGCGCTGACTGGTGCAGAGTTCATCACACACAGAAAAGGAACAGTGGTCTTATTCAAGTCAGTGATTGTGTGTAAGCTCCACTGCCTGAAAACCAGACTGCAAATAAAGTGCAAAGAGAGCAGCAGGGGCCCAGTCGGGAGATGAGGAAGAGACGGGAGAGCAGAAGCAGCGAACGACTCAAGATCAAAACGGTAAGAAGAGCAGTGGCAGGAACACGTGCTGAGGACGTGTCCCTGCCCCTCCCACGGCCAACATCTTTGGGGGCGGACAGCCCCAGCCAGAGCCCCACAAGGAGCGGGGATTCTCTGAAGGTGACGAGGGGTCTCTGAGCCCGGGGCCCCTGAATCTCCAACATACTTTCTCCACTTTGGGAAACAGCCTCCCAGGGCCCAGGCAGCTCCAACAGAGCCACGAGCCCGGGAAGGACAGGGAGCCCGTCCTGCACTGCACACCAGCTAAACAGCTCTGCACCCTCTGCAGCGCATAGTCACTCGTGTGTACACAAGCAATCACACACTTGTGCACAGACACACACCCATTCACAAATGCACACTGACACATGTATTCACACACACACACACTCACATCCGCACATTCACACACAAACATCTGTGCATTCATGCATCTGTACTCATACCCACACACTCATCCACACACCCCCTCACACACTCACACACTCAAGCCCTCCTGCATGTGCATACATACTCGCACATACATGCCCACACACACCCCACACTCACACATGCACTCAACATGTGCGCTCACACACCCATTCACACACAGGCACACACATATTAAGTAAAGACACTCCCTAGTGCCCTCCCCAGGTCCTCTCAGGCTGGCCCAGGAAGAGGCTGCAGCTGGGGATCCAGTCACCCAGAGGGTGAGATCCAAACTTGAAAAGGGCACATTTACGCATCAGGCCCAAGGAGGCCCCTGGTCCTCCGCTCCTCTCCTCCCCTGCAGCCCAAGTCACAGTCTCTCAGAACTCCAGGGATGCAGTCCAAAGGCTGGCAGTCTCCCTGAAGTGGTCCTGGAGGGACACAGTTGGGGTGGAGAAGGGGCCACCAGGACCAGGGGTTTCCAGGCAACTTGGCACAAGGGAGGAAGCCATCAGCGCCCTTCCGTCTGTGGGAATCTGCGGGGGGCATGTGGTAGCCTGGGTACAGCCTCAGGCCTCGGGGTGAGGCAGGCAGAGCTCTTCAGCCGGGCCCTGGGCGGCTGAGAAGGGTACATGGTGTGAGGCTCAGCCCCTCTGTCCCAGGGGCAACCAGGCTGCTGTGGTTCTTAGTCCCAGGAACTGAGGACCAGGACCGCAAGCAATCAGTGGAGGGGGCAGACGTGGATG
>NW_011494096.1:2881-7461 GCF_000754665.1 Bison bison bison | reverse complement strand
TCCTCAGGCCCTCTTAGGCTGGCCCAGGAAGAGGCTGCAGCTGGGGATCCAGTCACCCAGAGGGTGAGATCCAAACTTGAAAAGGGCCCATTTACGCATCAGCCCCAAGGAGGCCCCTGGTCCTCCGCTCCTCTCCTCCCCTGCAGCCCAAGTCACAGTCTCTCAGAACTCCAGGGATGCAGTCCAAAGGCTGGCAGTCTCCCGGAAGTCGTCCTGGAGGGACACAGTTGGGGTGGAGGAGGGGCCACCAGGACCAGGGGTTTCCAGGCAACTTGGCACAAGGGAGGAAGCCATCAGCGCCCTTCCGTCTGTGGGAATCTGCGGGGGGCATGTGGTGGCCTGGGTGCAGCCTCAGGCCTCAGGGTGAGGCAGGCAGAGCTCTTCAGCCGGGCCCTGGGTGGCTGAGAAGGGCACATGGTGTGAGGCTCAGCCCCTGTGTCCCAGGGGCAACCAGGCTGCTGTGGTTCTTAGTCCCAGGAACTGAGGACCAGGACCGCAAGCAATCAGTGAGGGGGCAGATGTGGATGTGGGATGGGGGTGAGGGCCAGGGCCTCTCCCGGCTCCCCTCAGTGCCGCTCCTGGTGCACCAGTCAGCAGCACAGCCAGGACCGCTGCAGGCCCATCCAGAGAAGATGCTCCTGTGTGATCCTAGCAGGAGGGGCAGCCTGGAGACAGAGACATGGGGTCATGTGTGGGTCTCAGCTCCACCCCACCCACTTGTATCCCTTCCCTCCTATTACACTCGGCCCCAGGAGCCAGCCGACACCCCCACCCATACTGAGAGACCTGTGCCACTCAACACCAAGGAACCCCTGGTTAAGCCTTGCATGGGGCTTGGGTTGGGGTGGGGAGGCCTGACTGTGTGTGAATACCTTGCTCCCCAGGGGTTCTGGGACTCATCTCTCCTGTGACCATCTCAGCTTAGACTGTCCCCTGGTTCTTCCCTGTGACTTGCCATACACCCCACCTTCCCTGCCACGGGCCTTTCTCTCTAGGTCCCTTGGGAGCCTGTGCTCCCTTCCCCCATCCCACTGTGCCAGGTCTCCCAGAGACTGGGGGGCAGGTGGGGAATTCAGGCCCGGAGGCAGGTTCAGCTCCCCCACTTCTGATCTATGTGACAAGGGCAAATGTCTCCCTTCCCAGAGCCCAGCAGATGGGGAGAACAGAGCTACGCCAGAGTGTCTCTAGCTCCATCCTTCCTCCCTCATGCCAGTACTGGATCACCAGGCCACCCCTCCCCTTGGGCTCTCCACCTGGAAGGCCCTGCCTCTCCTCGAGGGGTCAGGCCCTTCTCTCGTGTGCTCCCCAGGCAACTCTAGGGTCAGGGGTGCCCCAGGCAGGGATTTGATTCTCTTGACCACAGAGGGGGCAGTTCACCTTCTATAACACCAGTTCTTGCAAGAAAAACATGGGGACTTGAGAGTTTCCTCCTCACCCAAAGACATCCCTGTCTCCCCAACTGTCGCCTACCCTACAAGCCTCTTCTCCATCTGCTCTCCCATCCCAGCCTGACAGCTGCCCTCCACTCAAGGAGACCCCCACTTTCCCAAATCCTTTGGGACACAGGGGCTGCTTGAGGCTGTCCAGGACTGGAGCACCGCATTCTGTGGCACCAGGAGGGCACTGATAGGAGGTGGAGGGAGCGTGGCTGAGATGGGGCAGGGCTGGGAGGAACACGTATTTCCCTCTTCCCTGTCCCCTGATGCAAAGCTTTGGAGGGTGGAGAGGAGCAAGAGAGACAGCAGGAGCAGGCAGAGAGCAGTCCCAGAGACCTGCCAGGAGGAAGTCTTGTGAAGGGCTGAGAAAGAGACAGACCTGGGCTTGGGCCAAGAACACAACCATCCATCCAGGCTGCCTCTCGAGGGGTGGAGGACAAGGGGGCCAGCATCTGCTCTCTTCCAGGGCTTTCTGGGCCTCTCCTGGGCCATTTCCCTCTATTCCCCTGTGTTCAGGTGACACTACCGGGGCCGTGGGCCAAGGTGATGGGCTGACCCTCGGAGATGCCCAGGCAGCTGCCCCTCATCCCCATCTTGGATATATGACAAGGGAGTCCAGAGGGCCTGCATGCACCCTGCCTTGCCTGCTCTCGGCCAGGCAGCTTTCCAGGCTGGTTTCCTCAGGTCCCTTCCTCGTCTCCCCAAGCCACCCGGCAGCCTGGACATCTAGATGTCATGGCCACCACCTCCCTCCAGCCCGCAAGTCCAACCTCTGGCCTCCTACCTTTTCGGTCGGGGTCAGTCATTCATGTTCCTACTGAAGAATTTCTTCCTTCTGCTCCCCGCTTCGGCCAAAGTGAGGCAACAGGTCGGCTGCACTCAGATAATTTTCTCGAGTTCGATGCAAAGGGCCCGTTTTGAGAGTTTCAGTGCAGTTCGTCACCGGCCGCGAAGTGGCTGGCCAGAGCCGGGGCTCGGTGGCTGTGTCCTCGGCGGAGGTCTAGGGCTCAGAGGCCTGATCCGCTCCTTCCTCGTCCCCCGGAGCGTCCCGGCGGCCCCCGGCCCAGTGATCCTTCATGCTGATGCCCCTGCCGTCGCGGCCGGGCGGAGGTGGTAGCGGGCGTTCACTCGATCCTCACCTGCAGGCGCACGTTGAGCATCACCGAGGCCACGATGTAGAAATAGGGGAAGTTCCTGCGCAGACGCCAGGCCAGGTCGAAGAAGGCGATCAACGTGCGCGTGAGCCCCTTTCAGAAGGCACCGTACGAGCCGCGGATCGCGGCTGAGCGCGCCAGCCGCACTGCCACGCCCGACAGGGCCGCTGCTGCCACCGCCGCAGACAGAGCCCCCGACGCCGCCATGGGCCCCGCGGACCGACCGCAGCACGAGCTGGCGGACAGGTGGACGCGAGGCCTGGAGCCGCTGGCCAACAGCAGTCGCGTCCCACTCCGCCCTGTTCCGCCGCGCCCCGCCTTCAGTCTCCCCTCAGGGGCTGGGCTCCCGATGACTCCTCCGCCACAGCCAAGGCCCCACCTGAGCTGCCTAGGGACAGCTCCGCCCCCTCGCCTGCACGCACATTGGCGACCGCCTGCGCAGCTCCGCCCCTAGCATGGCCCTGCCCCTTGTCGGGTACCACAGAGCTGTGGCCAACGACTCAGCCCCACCCCCGGTATCTGCCCCTCCGAGAAGCCCCGCCTCCTCCCGGACTCCCAAGAGAGCCGGAGGGCCTGAAAGCTTTTTTTGTCAAGTGCTGCCCTCCTGGGATCCTTTTGCAGAATGCGCTATTCTGCAAGGAAGGCCCACCCGGAGCTCTTTATCCGTTTACACCATCCCCTTTCCCTCACTGTCTCCGCAGAAAATCTGGCCAGCTAGCCACTGTACTTTTAATTCATGTTTTTTTCTGGTAACTCTGCACTGTGGAATTTCACCAAACCTACATGCTCATTTTCCCCCCGTTCATGTGTATTTCGTGAATGCTCCTTTACCCCATTGTCCTTACCTTTCATCCCATGGTGATTTCTATGCACTCCTCTTAGTCTGTCTTTGCCCTGGATGCTGCGCAAGGTCTTCTCAGCTATACATTTGCCCTCATTCGTTGCTTTTTATCTGCTCTTGGGTTTTAAAGCCCTTTCGTGGTTTCATCTAACTTTTTCTAAACCAAATGCAGTTCAAACTCCATGACATTTTCAGAATTACTGAAATGTGCTTGCTTCATTGTAGTCAGGACTTTTAAAAAGCCGTCTGCAAAAGTTGATTCATGAAGATTTCATCCCAGTTTTCACAAGGAGGGCTGGCCTAAGTTAATACCTTACTAATTCCTCTCAGAATGCCTGTTCACAGTCATACTGAATATCTCTGTGACATCTGTAGAAATGTTTAAGAAACCCAGCAGATTCATATACACTGATTGAGCAGTTGTCCTGGAGATGAGAGAGTTTGAGAGGCACTAGATTATTGGATCACAACAATATAACCATGCATGAATATGAATGCATAAAAAAAAATCAGGGTAGATAAATGTCACATTATTGAACATCATTTACTCTGGTTAAGGAAGTAGGAAGAAACATACCTTTTGTTTTTCGTGTATATGTATGTATATCCATTTGTGTATCTGTAACTATTACTTGTATAATACAACAAAAATATTTGAAACAGAAGGGGCCACATGAATATAGACTTAAGCTACATAGAAACCTTTTTTTTTTTTTTTCCTAGACTGGATCCTGCCTCATTCATGTGCAGAGCCTGTTCCCTCCAATCATTGCTGAAACCTCTTCTTGGCCACATCTCATTTATCTTTAGCATTTTATTTTGAAATAATTATAGACTCAGGGAAGTTGCACAAATAGCACAAAAAAGACCTTGTGCCTTTTACCCACGTTCCCCAATGGTGACATTTTCTGTAGATGCAGTATAATATTAAAACTAGGAAACTGACACTGGTATATTACTCTTGACTAGACTACAGGCCCAATTCGGGTTTCTCCATTTTTCTAACCTGCATTAATTTGTGTGTATGTGTGCCTGTATCGCTCTAGCAATTTTATCCCATGTCAGGATTCATGCAACCACCACTATGATCAAGATACAAAAATATTCCAACACCACAAAAGAACTGATTTGAGCCACCTCTTTGTACTT
>NW_011494096.1:0-2781 GCF_000754665.1 Bison bison bison | reverse complement strand
TTTTACCCAATTTTCCACAGTTTTCCACATCTTTCAAAAGTGCAGTATGGTGCAATATCAAAATCAGGACATTGACACAATCTACCGATCTTGTTCAGATTTCCCCAATTTACTTTTTCGTTTGTGTGTGTGTGTTTGTGAATTGTTCTATGCAGTTTTATCACATATGTGCATTCATGCATCCACCATCACAGTCAAGATACAGAACAGTTTCATAACTATAAGGATCCCTCATGTTGCCCTTTTTTTTGACCACACCCACTTCTCTCCTGTTCGCCTTCCTTAATGCTTCACAACCACTAATCTGCTGTCTATTTCTATAATTTAGTCTTTTTGAGAATGTTGTAAAAATGGAATATTATAGGATGTAACTTTTGGGGATTGGGTTTTGTTTTTTTTTTCTTTTACTTTGGAGATTGGCTTTTTCACTCAGTCTGGGATTTTTTTTTTCTCATTCTTCTTTGGAGAGTCATCCAAGTTGCTGGAAATGTCAAGTGTCAATAGTTCACTGCTTTTATTGCTAAGTTAGTATTCCTTCGCATGGTTGCACCAGAATTTGTATCCCTCCTACCCAAGAAGGACACCAGGGCTTCCAGTTTGGAACTATTAGGGATAAAGCTGCTGTGAATATTTGTTCACTGATTATTGTGTGAACAAAATTTTCTCTTTATCTGGGATAAATGCCCAAGAGTACAATTTCTAAGCTGTATGGTAAGTGCCTGTTTAGTTTCATAAGACTCAGTTAAAATTTCCAATGTGGCTGTAACATTTTACACTCTGGGTCAGCAATTTCTGAATATATTGTTTCTCTACATCCTTGTCAGCCTTTGATGTTATCACTATTTTTAAAAATTTTAGCCATTATGATAGGTGTATTGTGATATCTTATTGTGGTTTTAATTTATATTGGGGTTAGCCTAAAAGTTAATTGAAACTTTTTGGCTAACCCAATATTTCCCTTATGGCTAATAATGGCGAAAATCTTTTTATGTGCTTATTTTCTATCTGTATATTGTCTGTGCATGCACGCTAAGTCGCTTCAGTTGTGTCTGACTCTTCACGACCCTATGGACTGTAGCCTGCCAGGCTCCTCTGTCCATGGGATTCTCCTGGCAAGAATACTGGAGTGGGTTGCCATGCCCTCCTCCAGGGAATCCATGGATCAAACCCACATCTCTTATGTCTCCTGCATTGGCAAGTGGGTTCTTTAAAACTAGCGCCACCTGGGAAACCCCATATATCCTCCTTAGCTAAATGTCTTGTCATGTTCTAATTGAACTGCTTGTTTTTATTATTAAGTTTCGTGAGTTCTATATAATATATTCTAGATATGACTCTTTTGTTGGATAGATGGTTTGCAAATATTTTTCCACCCAATCTGTAGCTTGTATTTTCATTCTGTTAACAAGGGCTTTCTCACAGCACAATTTTTGATTTGATGAGGTCCAATTTATTTATGGATCATGGCTCTGGTATTATATGTCAGAACTTTTTACCAGGCCTTAGGTCTCAAAGATATTCTCCTATGTTTTCTTTTAAATATTTTAAAGTTTTATTTCACATTTAAGTCTGTAGTCCATTTTGAGTTCATATTTATGTAGGGTTTGGAGGTTTAAATCCAGGTTCAATTTTTGACTAAAAATGCCCAATTGCTAGAGCACAGTTTGTTTAAAAAAGCTATCCCTCCTCCCTTGAATTTTTTTTCTTTCATCTTTGTCAAAAACCAGTGGAGCATATTTCTGTGGGTCTATTTTGATGTTCTCTCTTCTGTTGCTTTGGTCTATGTGTCTATCCATCCTCTCTCCAATATCACACTATTTTGATTACTGTAGCTATAGAGTATATGTTACTATTGGTTAGAGTGATTCCTCACACTTTATTTTTCTTCTTCAACATTTATTTAGCTATTCTAGGGCTGGTGTTCATCTGTACAAATTTTAGGATAAACTTGTCTATGGGTACAAAATGCTTGCTAGCAAGTGTTAAACTTACAGATCAGTTTGGGTGAGAATGGACATCATTTATATGTTTAATATTTCAGTCCATGAACACAGTTGTTATTGTTGCTGTTCAGTCGCTAAGTCATGTCCAGCTCTTTGCAACTCCATGAACTGCAGCAGGCCAAGTTCCCTGTCCTTCACCATCTCCCAGAGTTTTCTCAAACTCAAGTCCATTGCATCGGTGATGCCATCCAACCATCTCATCCTCTGTCATCCCCTTCTCCTCCTGCCTTAAATCTTTTCAAGTTTCAGGGTCTTTTCCAAATAAGTCAGCTCTTCGCATCAGGTAGCCAAAGTATTGGAGCTTCAGCTTCAGCATCAGTCCTTCCAATGAGTATTCAGGATTGATTTCCTTTAGGATTGACTTGTTTGATATCCTTGCAGTCCAAGGGACTTTCGAGAGTCCTCTCCAGAATCATAGCTCGAAAGCATCAGTTCTTTGGCTCTCAGCCTTTTTTATGGTCCAACTCTCACATCTGTACATGACTACTGAAAAACCACAGCGTTGACTATATGGACCTCTGTTGGCAAAGCAATGTCTCTGCTTTTTAGTATGTTGTTTAGGTTTGTCAATAGCTTTTCTTCCAAGGAGCAAGCATCTTTTAATTTTGTGTCTGCAGTCACTGTTTGCAGTGATTTTGGAACCCAAGAAAATAAAATCTGTCACTGTTGCAATTTTTTCCCCATCTATTTGCCATGAAGTGATGGGACCAGATGCCATGATCTTGGTTTTTTGAATGTTGAGTTTTAAGCCAGCTTTTTCACTCTCCTCTTTGACCTT
>NW_011494095.1:16267-18447 GCF_000754665.1 Bison bison bison | reverse complement strand
GCCTTTCTTTGGGACTGGAATGAAAACTGCCCTTTTCCAGTCCTGTGGCCACTGCTGAGTTTTCCAAATTTGCTGGCATATTGAGTGTAGCACTTTTTTAGGACAGCATCATCTTTTAGGATTTGAATTTATTATGCCAGTTAGCATAATAGCATCAATTTAACATACCAGAACAATGCTGTTTTATCAGGAGTATCAAGATCCCTATGGACCTTGGAGTTTACTAAATGCACCAGGGACAAAAGTAAATCTTTACCATCTTGTCCCTGCTACATAAATGTAAACAGACTGAGATTTTCCTTACTTATGGTAATGCAAAAGAAAGGTCAGTTCAATGGCTGCATACCAACTGCCACAGTATATACTGAGTTGCTCCAATAAAGATGTCAAATCTAGGGGAAAAAAATCCTTCACACAGCTACTGATATATAAAGTGATCAATAAGTGTGCAGCCACTAGAGAGAACAGTATGGGGGTTCCTCAAAAAATTAAAAACAGAACTACCATATGATCCAGCAATTCCAATTCTGGGTATTCATCTAGAGAGTGAAAACATTAACTTGAAAGGATATATGAACACCCATGTTTACTGCAACATGAACAGCCAAGATATGGAAACACCCTAAGTGTCCATTGATAGATGAATGGATAAAGAAGATGTGGTACCTATATACAATGGAATACTACTCAGCCATAAAAAAGAAATCCTGCCATTGTGACAATGTGGATGACCTAGAGGGTATTAGGATAAGTGAAATACGTCAGAGAAAGACAAAATACCATCAGCTTACTTATATATATGGAATTTAAAAAACAAAAAGCAAACAGCAAAAGAAACCCAAGCTCACACATATAGAAAATAGACTGGTGGAAGAAATGTGTAGAGGGCCAAATAAATAATGGCAAATAAACACATGTTTTCCTTAAAAATAATATCTAGTATTGATCACAGTATGGGAAATTGGGCTTGCTGCCTGAAGAAAATAGGCATTTTCAGGCCTTAAAAATGTACATAGTCAATGATCTAAAAATTCCATTTCCAGTTTATCCTAAGTAACTTACTAATAGCTGTCAAGTAACATGAATCAGGAATTTGCACATAAGCATGACTCCAAGAACAAATCCATAACAAACTACTAGGTAAAAGATAAAGAAACTGAATTTGAATTTCTCTGATTATCTATAAGGTTGAATTATCATGGAAGTTTAAGGACATCATGCAAGTTTTCTTTTTGTTCTTCAGTTCTGAAAAAATTTGAGTATATAATTGTTGAAAATTCTTGATTTAAAAACATATCAAAAACCAAATGAAAAGGAAATAAATGGGTATGTAAAATATATATACTCAGTATATATGGCATTCAGTAAGAAACTGACATTTCAATGTCAAATACAAAATAAAACAGCACTAGCAGATAACTGGCATAAGGCCAGTGAATGTGAAAATATATGTATTAAGGCATGCAATTAGAACAGTGAAATACATTTTCTCCACCTATTAACAAAATTTTAAAAGATAACCTGCAATGCTGGAGAAGATGTGGGAAGACAACACTTCTTCTCAAACTCATTAGTGTAAAAATGAAGGAAAGGGCAGGAGAACTGCCCATGTAATAATCTTTTAAGGACTGGAACAAATACCAGTAGTGATACCCATGGCTGATACCTGCCAGGTAGTTCCAGTTTTTAAAAAACCAAGTGGCCTATATTTAGAAAATGAACTGATTAATTATGTGCCCAATACTTTGCTGAAAACCTGCTTCACATCAAGTAGTGAGGAATTATCAAAGCTATTTTATAGCTGTGGAAACCAGGCAAGTTAATAAACTCTCAGACACAAAAATCTAGTAAAATTCAAACCCACGTCTAATTCCAAAGCTTGTGCTCCTTGAACTACAGCATAAGAAGTCTACATGAATGTCAACAATGTTTCAATACAAGTTGCTATTTTACTACATTGTATATATGTAAGTGATGATATGTTTGGAAGATCAGTATGAGTGAACTGACTGCAAAGAATTTTTTTCCGAAATGAAAAAAACAGGCAAACTTTGGATACTTACAGCCTCAGTAGGAGTCTTTTTCAGTTTAGTCCTGTCTACTTTCATGTTTCCAATTTTGTTTTATGATCTGAAAAGAAAATTTCCCCAAAAGTGAGAACTTAACGTTGCAAACTTGAG
>NW_011494095.1:13272-14388 GCF_000754665.1 Bison bison bison | reverse complement strand
ACTATATGGACCTCTGTTGGCAGAATAATGTCTCTGCTTTTCAACACACTGTCTAGGTTTGTCATAGCTTTCCTGCCAAGAAGTGACTGTCTTCTGATTTCATGATTGCAATCACCATCCACAGTGATTTTTGAGCCCAAGAAGAAGAAATCTATTACTACTTCCACCTTTCCCCCTTCTATTTGCCATCAAGTAATGGGGATGGGGATCTTCGTTTTTTTAATATTTAGTTTTAAGCCAGCTCTCTCTTCCTTCACCGTCATCAAAGGCTCTTCCCTGTCATTAGAGTGGTATCATCCGCATATCTGAGGTTGTTGATGTTTCTCCCATCTATCTTGATCCAGCTTGTAGCTCATCCAGCCTGGCATTTTTTATGATGTGCTCAGTGTATAGGTTAAATAAACATGGTGACAGCAGCCCTGTCATATTCCTTTCTCAATCCTGAACCAGTTGTTCCATATGGGGTTCTAACTGTTGCTTCTTGACCCGCATACAGGTTTCTCAGGAGACAGGTAAGATGATCTGGTATCCCCATCTCTTTAAGACTTTTCCACAGTTTGTTATGATCCACACAGTCAAAGGCTTTAGCACAGCTGATAAAACAGAGATAGATGTTTTTCTGGTATTCCCCTGCTTTATGATCCAGTGGGTGGATGCTGGATCAGAGATATATGCAACCCTATATTTACTGCAGCATTACTTTCCAATAGCTAAGACATGGAAGCAACCTAAGTGTCCACTGATGGATGAACAGTCTTATAAAAAAGATGGAAACCTTGTCATCTGTACTAACATGAATGAACCTTGAGGGCATTATGCTAAGTGAAATAAGCCAGACATAAAAGATAAATTCCGTATGATTTCATGCATTTGTGGAATCTCAAACAAACCCACAAAACCCAAAATACAAAATTTACAGATACATGGAATAGATTGGTGTCTGACAGAGGCAGGGGTTTGGGGATGGGGGAAATAGGTGAAGACAGTCAAAAGGCACAAACTTCCAGTTATAAAACAAGCCATGCAGATGTAATGTGCAGCATGACAACTACAGTTAATATTGTACTGTATATTTGAAAGTTGCTAGGAGTATATCTTAAGGGTTCTCATCACAAG
>NW_011494095.1:12453-13172 GCF_000754665.1 Bison bison bison | reverse complement strand
CACAATGATTTTACTGTTTTAAAAAATGTACATGAAATCGCTGGCAAATCTTCACACAACCTCACTTCAACTAAAGCAATTTTGACTTATTCTGTACCAGTTAAGGGTCTGGGTGGAAAACAATGGACTCTGGTGAACCAAAGTGAAAATATAATTTACTGGAAGGATAACTGATAGCTCATGCTACTGACAGGAAAGGTTAGAGATCCACATCAGAAAACAGAAGGAGCCGAGGAAGCCAGGCATCCTGGAACTACAGCCAACGACCTCCCACAGACACAGCTTAGTTGGAAGTACCTATGCTGGAAGCCCAGAAGCAGCTGCTGGCAGCGGTATGATTTCTAAATGGTCTCAGGTTATTTACATCAGTGGCTCTAGACACAAAGTCCCAAGAATGACCATCTAATTGGTGAAGCTGAGGTCTCATGCCTATGCTCTAGCTGTCAAGGTTCTGGGAGAGCAAGTGCATTCAGCTTTTTCAGTTTTGTTCAGGTTCGAAACTTTTCATAAACAGATTCAGATAATAGGCACCAAAGTAAAAAAAAGTGAAACAAGCCAAAACAATTGATCAAGCACATGTCCTCCTAGATGCAATGTTAACCTGGCTTTTATAATTTTTTTGCAAGAAATACCTATAGTCTAAAAAAGAAGTATCACTGCCTGTGAGACATTAATTAAGAAAATTCAAAAGTTTTTTTGTCGTTCCTAGTTATTCTATT
>NW_011494095.1:11771-12353 GCF_000754665.1 Bison bison bison | reverse complement strand
AGACATTACTTTGCCAACGAAGGTCCGTCTAGTCAAGGCTATGGTTTTTCCAGTAGTCATGTATGGATGTGAGAGTTGGACTGTAAAGAAAGCTGAGCACAAAGAATTGATGCCTTTGAACTGTGGTGTTGGAGACGACTCTTTAGAGTCCCTTGGACTGCAAGGAGATCCAACCAGTCCATCCGAAGGGAGATCAGTCCTGGGTGTTCAATGGAAAGACTGATATTGAAGCTGAAACTCCAGTACTTTGGCCACTTGATGCTAAGAGCTGACTCATTGAAAAGACCCTGATGCTCGGAAAGATTGATGGTAGGAGGAGAAGGGGACGACAGAGGATAAGATGATTGGATGGCATCACTGACTCTATGGACATGGGTTTGGGTAGACTCCAGGAGTTGGTGATAGACAGGGAAGCCTGGTATGCTGCGGTTCACGGGGTCCTAAGAGTCGGACATGACTGAGCGACTGAACTGAACTGAAGTGAAGCTGGTTTCACAGTGGGAAGGGAGAATACTTTTTGAGTGCTTACTACAAGCCAGACAATACTTAGGCTGGTATTTCCCAAAACATTTTAGAGTATCT
>NW_011494095.1:11079-11671 GCF_000754665.1 Bison bison bison | reverse complement strand
CTATGCCAAAGCCTTTTACTGTGTGGATCACAATAAACTGTGGAAAATTCTGAAAGAGATGGGAATACCAGACCACCTGACCTGCCTCTTGAGAAATCTGTATGCAGGTCAGGAAGCAACAGTTAGAACTGGACATGGAACAACAGACTTGTTCCAAATAGGAGGAGTATGCCAAGGCTGTATATTGTCACCCTGCTTATTTAACTTATATGCAGAGTACATCACGAGAAACGCTGGGCTGGAGGAAGCACAAGCTGGAAACAAGATTGCCGGGAGAAATATCAATAACCTCAGATATGCAGATGACACCACCCTTATGGCAGAAAGTGAAGAGGAACTAAAAAGCCTCTTGATGAAAGTGAAAGTGGAGAGTGAAAAAGTTGGCTTAAAACTCAACATTCAGAAAACTAAGATTATAGCATCTGGTCCTATCACTTCATGGGAAATAGATGGGGAAACAGTGTCAGACTTTATTTTTTGGGGCTCCAAAATCACTGCAGATGGTGATTACAGCCATGAAATTAAAAGATGCTTACTCCTTGGAAGGAAAGTTATGACCAATCTAGACAGCATATTAAAAAGCAGAGACATT